>NC_041053.1:1202808-1237808 GCF_900634775.1 Gouania willdenowi
TCGGAACCTGATTTGCCCCCATTGAGGTGGTCCAGGAACCAGCTCACCCTCAACAGAGGCGGCAACACAAAAGGCGCTACAGTATGAGGGCTGTTTTGGCTGAGCAGCAGGACTGTCAGCCCCCAAGTAGTGTCTCGATATTGCTGCTGGTACTTCACAGGCCACCCCCAAGTCAGCCCCACCAAGAAACACTCTGGGTAGCAATCTTGACCAGGGGAGGCTAAAGCGCAGCCAGCGCTTGCCAGCTCAGGGTTTGCCTCATAGTAGGGATCCAGAGCAAGAGGTTGGTCCCTCTGGGGAGGCCCGGGAGCAGGTCCACCCCCAGCGCAGGTGGTGGCGTATCTGTTCTGCTGGGCTTGTGGATAGTGAACAGGAGGGTCTGGAAGGAAAGACAGAGCAGAGTCCCTCACGACTGCAGCAGGCTTCACGGAGTGCCTCCCTAATGCAGCTTTCCCCTCCCAGACCTCCATCAGAGCACCTCAAACTGGAGAGCGTCTTTTGAGTAGAGTTAGCTACCCAGGCTGGTACCACTAAGGTTTAGGTTACAGCTTGAGGAATATGCCACCACAGAATGTGGCCAGATGGTTCCGTGGCAGAAGTGGTCCATGCCATCCATCGGGTTGGCATTCATTGCGTAGCCTAACTGCTCTGTCACATGGGGCTCCCACTTCTGTGGATGAGGGGTAAGTATACTCTCCATGGTGGATTGAGGAGTGTGGAGGAGAGATATTTTGTGTATTGAGAGTCAGAGTAACTCTAAAGTGTTAGGTTTCTCCATGTTGAAATGTTTTTTCCCCTCACATAGACTCTGCCTTGTCGTGGCGTGGGGGCTTAAGGGTCTCACTGTTCACTCAGAACTTTCAGACACAACCAAATAGTCTTTTATACTTGCATTTTCTACCTGTGAGCATGTTTGGAGTATTCTGATTCATATGGACCCAAATTGTGGTTTGTCCTGGAAGTTCTCCATAACTCCGCCCCGATCTAGATAGGAGGATGGGACCAGGAATGGAGGGAGCGAGCAGCAGCGGAGGATCAACAGATATCCTCAAACTGAATTTGCAGCGCAAAGTGAGAAACAATGATTTGTCTATTAAGTACATTGGAACTGGTGGGGAAATCGCAAGTGTTACAGAAATTCTTGAGAGTCGAGTTTGTTGATGTTCAGTGTTGGTAAAATATACAAGCCAGTCAGAGATAAGTGGGTTCAAGAGAAACACTTGCAAATCAAATGTCATGAAAAAACTCAGCTAATCTCTTCATTCGTCAAACGCAAACTACCATCGTGTTTCAAGTCTGGTCTTACGAACAAAATTGCACGCATGTGCAACCATTCAGTCATTCTGAACTGGAGCAGGATGGGAGTGGGACTCATTTTTACCAGAATGGGTGGGAGTGAAGATCCACTCCTGTGTCACCATCTAGTACACATTCTTAACTCATTCAGTTCCAGCCATTTTCAGATTTTCTACCCCCTCAGTGCCAATCGTTTTTTGAGCATTTTGACTGATTTTAAAGACCCACAGAATATTTTCTACTATGACTATCTGACACCAGATTCTGAAAGATTGAAGCCTCTAATGTTCTTTTGTAATCAGCCATTGAATAGAGCAAGTTTTACACAAATCTTCAGTTTCAGAGCAAAAAGCTGAGAAAAAAGCCTTTTTTCTAAAAAACCATGTCAGTGACTTTAAAGCTCTTTTTTCTTTTTTTTTTTTTTTTGCTTTAGTGACAACTCTAACATCTGAACATTGTTTCCCTATAATAAAAAAAACAAAAAAAAAAACACTGAGACTAGGCTTTTGATGGCAAAAGTATTATTATTTATCTATCTGGTTCAGAGTTTAATGGATTTTTAGTGTATTTTGGCGTTCCTCCAACTTTCTTTCCCATCAGTCTGCACACACCCAACTTCCTCCTCCTCCCGGACATGCAGAGTGTCACTGCGTTCCCCGTTTTTTTAATTGTTGTTTCTCACCATCGCCACACTATCCACGAGTTCCACACATGCTCTGGTCGAGTGTGCGCTGCTGGGAACGTCAACTTTCGTATGTAGCGCCATTTTCTGTCTCGTAAATACCTTTCTTTCTCTCCCTCTGAGTTCTGCTGAGCATGGATGATCTCTCATCCAAAGGTTCACTGCTACCTCCTACGTGTCACCTATTATTTTGCTATCTGGCTCACAGGCATGGGGTATTTTGTACCACCGTATCCCCCCCATCCTCCCCCTCCTCCCGACACGCAGCGATGACCCGTTTAGTCCTGTTAGTTGATGGTTTTACCTCACCATCTCAACATAATCAATAATCCACTAAGTTCCACACATGTTCTGTGCTGCTGGATACGCCACAATATCACTCTGTAGCGCCATAATATACTCGTTCCTGTTTCTTCCTCCTTAGCTAATGGTAGCATCAGTGGCTAATCTCTCATCTAAAGGTGTACTGCTGCCATCTTCAGGGCACAGTTGGTCAACACCCCACAACTTAGATATTGATGAGGGACCTCCGCCAGGGTGTTTTCTAGTAATCCCTGTGAAAAAACGTAAATGACGAGTTATTTTGTCAATAGCACTGAGCGTTTGAATTTGAAATGATCAGTTATCTCGTCAATGGCACTGAGTAAGTTAATAATGATATTGAACAGGGGTCACCAACCTGTGACATTTTTCATTTATTTCTGTATTCTTCAATGTTAGTCTATTGTTGGCTCTGACACTCTGAACTCTTTTGCTTTGGCTATATGCTAGCTGGTTTCCAACAGACACTCTTGTACACTTTGTTCATGTAACCCCAAGGTCATGATGCAGTCGGCTAGACTGGATCATGGTAATAAATCAGACAAAAACGTTTGCACCAGCGCCACTTCCCAGAGCACAGACTTCCAAAAATCTGTGTAGACACACATTGTAGTTCTCACCTGTGTGTGAGCTGTTTGCAGGAGCAGCAGGCCTGCTAACACTTTCCTTGTGACTAATTAGAATAAACACTCGTGAGAAATAGTAATTAGTGAGGATGCATTGGCATGCTGTTCCATGTATGAGGTTAGCTGCTTAGCAACCATTTTCTCCATGATTTTAGACATGAAGGGAAGCTTAGATATGGGCCGGTAGTTTTTAGGCTCCCCCGGATCAAGATTGGGTTTTTTAAGAATGGGGTTTATTATCGCATGTTTAAAAAAGCTGGGGACTGAGCCAGATAAAAGTGAGAGGTTTATCAATTTTACCTCCCAAGGACCAACAACATCAAAAACATTTAAAAGCAGAGAAGTAGGAACAATGTCTACAGAGCTCGATGAGGGTTTCATCTACTATTCTGTCCCCTCCGTCCGTGAAGATGAACTTTGTGACAGATAGCTAAACAGATTTCCAGGTACTTGAAAGAGTTGAATAAAGACTCAGACGTAGAAGTTTTAACTGTTAACTGTTTATCTTTGTCTTTCGGTTTTCTTACAATGTGACCCAGAAGCTCTGTGAAACTAAACATAAGTGCACAGAGAAAAATATATAAATATCTAAACAAACAAAGCATATTCATAAACATAAACAAACATATGAAATAAAGCATATAAACTTACATACAAAGCTTCTCAGCAGCTCAACACAGGTGGATGGAAAGGAATGAGCTCAGCATGCTCAATCCTCACCCATTGAGTTCTCACATCAAAATGGCCCCTGAGCCTCTTGACCAAACAAACCCATTCACCATGTGATTTCATCAACCAATGACAATGAACCCAACTTTAGCTGCAGCTCTGTCCCTCACCACTAGGAAGTGCAGTTAATTGTAAACCCAATGTCATCACACTCCCCGCTTGGTATTTTACACAATTCCACAACTTATGGCCCTGTACATTAAGTACTACAACAAAAGTAAACAAACATTGTTCACTGTAAACACTTAGGAAGATATCAGCATTACTACCTCTGTAACAGGTCTAAAAAAGGAGCATACAGTCCCACCCCTTGTAACCTTAAGTTCAAGTTTTCTGACTTGTCCATCATCGCTAGGGAAAGTCTTGGTAACAAGAGCCATTGGCCATTGATTTCTTTTCGTGTGAATTTCTTTAAGCAACACCACGTCTCCTGTTTTGACATTGGGCTGAACATCCTGCCACTTCTTTCGATTTTGAAGAGTTGAAAGATATTCTTTCTTCCATCTCATCCAAAAGACATTAGCCAAATGCTGGACTCGCTTCCATTGTTGTCGATGAAGGTCTGCGTCTTCAAAGGCTCCTGGTGGAGGAAGAAGTGTGCAAACCTTCTGTGTTAGTATCATTGCCGGTGTCAGGAGAAGTGGTGATTCTGCATCAGTGGATATGAGTGTTAGAGGTCTTGCATTTATTATTGTGGAAACCTCTGCCATCAAAGTCGAAAGCACTTCATGTGTCAGATTTGGGGGGCTGACCTTAGAAAACATAGAGTCAAGTATCCTTCTTGAAACTCCAATCATTCTTTCCCATACTCCCCCCATATGGGAAGCGTGGGGAGGGTTAAATGTCCATGTGCATCCTTCTTCGCTGAGATATTTGGATACATGAGCATCTTCTTGTACGTTGATCTGCAGCTCTTTGCAGGCTCCTTTAAAGTTTGTGCCACAATCGGAGTAGATCGCTTTCACAGGACCTCGTAGAGCAAAGAAGCGTCGCAAGGCATTAATAAAGCTAGATGCATCCATCGATTCTATAAGTTCAATGTGTATGGCACGTACACTAAGGCATGTGAAAAGGACTGCCCATCTTTTACTATTGGCTGCACCTCCTCTGGTACGACGAGTTGAAACCTGCCAGGGTCCAAAAACATCCAGGCCTACATTTGTAAAAGGGGGTTCAGTGGTTAGTCGACCACGGGGAAGGTCTGCCATTTTCTGTGTTGTCATTCTTCCACGAAGTCGATTGCAGTTGACACATCGATGCAGATGACTTGATATTCGTCTTTTTGCTCCAATGATCCATATGCCAGCTGTGCGGATTGCTCCCTCAGTAAAAACTCTGCCTTGATGATGTACCTTTTCATGGTAGTAATGTATGAGTAGTGCTGCTACATGGCTTTTGCCTGGAACAATGAGGGGATATTTTTCATCAGGTTCCAGAGGTGCATGACGGAGTCTACCTCCTATCCTCAAAAGTCCATGTTCATCAAGGACAGGGTTTAATCTCTTCAAAGGACTATCTTTTGGAATCGCCTTCCCTTTCTCCAAGCAAGTAACCTCATTCTGGTACATTTCCTTCTGTACGCATCCAACAATGATGTCCTTTGCTTGCAACAGGGTGTTAGGTGAAAGTGATTTTGAGTACCGATGCAAACCACTGCACTCTTTTTTGTTGCTCGCGTTTACGCATTTGAACGATTGAAGAACATGAATGAGATTGGAAATTGCTCTAACAAGCGATTGCCAAGTAGAGAACCTCTCAAAGCGACTTGAACCAAGGGTTTTTTGCGCCTCTTTGGCTGTAGTTGTATTACATCTGACCTCTACATCAGTCTCAGAATCAACAAGGTCATAAGTCGCTTGTGTGATGTTTATTTCTGTCTGCATGAGGAACTCTGGACCAGTAAGCCAGTTGGTGTTTGACAATTGTGTTGCTGAGATAGCTCTAGTAGCAATATCTGCAGGGTTTTGTCTTGTGTGGACATAATTCCACTGTTCAGGCCTTGAGGATCTTCTTATTCGCTCCACCCTATTGCTGACATACACATAAAATCTTCGTTTTTCATTATGAATGTACCCTAACACCACCTTACTGTCAGTATAAAACTTCAGGCTGTCAGGGTTGATACTCATTTCGTTGTGTATCAGCTCAGAAATCTCAACTGCCAGGACAGCTGCACCTAATTCCAGCCTAGGGACAGTGTGGACGGGCATTGGTGCAAGCTTCGCTTTTCCCAAAATGAATCCGACATGGCACTTTCCCTCTACATCGATCACTTTAAGATAGGCCACTGCTGCAATGGCATTAATGGAGGCATCTGAGAAAATATGTATCTCTCTGCGCTGGGCTTTGGAGAAGGAAGCTGGAGTATATGTTCGAGATGTTTTCAAATGTTCTAGATATTTTAGAGAGTCTCTCCAAACCATCCATTCTTGTTCTTTGTCTGCTGGGAGAGGTGTGTCCCAATCTTTGCTGTCGCAAGTAAGTTGTCGCAACAACAGCTTCCCTTGAATCGTGATAGGAGCTGCAAGACCGAGAGGATCAAAAAAGCTGTTAATGCTTGCAAGAACTCCTCTTCTTGTGTACGGTTTTTCACTGTGAGCAACGCGGAATGTGAAGGTGTCAGTAGCAAGATCCCAGCTCAGTCCAAGGCTTCGTTGTACTGGGAGTGAATCGATATCAAGATCAAGATCTTTCAGGTCTTTTGCATGGTCCATTAGTGGGAAAGCTTGCATAACAACTGAGGAATTTGATGCAATCTTGTGTAGTCTTAAATTGGAGACTGCAAGCATCTCTTGAGCTGCCTTTAAAAGAGCAGTGATTTCGTTTGCTGATGGCAATGAGATGAGTCCATCATCAACATAAAAGTTTCTGAATATAAAGTCTTTCACATTTTTTCCAAACTCATCTTCTCCATGAAGAGCTGCTCGCCGGAGACCATAGATAGCAACTGCTGGCGAAGGACGATTGCCAAAAACATGAACCTTCATTCTGTACTCCAGCACTTCTTTAGTTGTATCGTTGTCTTTGAACCACAGAAATCTTAAGAAGTTCCTGTGGTCTTCTCTGACAACAAAACTGTGAAACATTTGTTGAATATCCGCCGTAATGGCTATTTGTTCATACCTAAATCGCATTAGCACTCCCAGCAAGCTGTTATTTAAGTCTGGACCAGACAAAAGCACATCATTCAGTGAAATGCCTTGATGTGAAGCACTAGAATCAAAAACAACTCTGATCTGGTCAGGCTTGCGAGGATGGTAGACACCAAAACTAGGAAGATACCAACATTCTTCACCGGCCTGTAGGGGAGGAGCTAATTCAGCATGATCATTATCCAGAATTTTTTGCATGAAATCTACAAACTGATTTTTCATTTCAGGCTTCCTTTTTAGGCTACGGTGAAGGCTAGCAAAGCGGTTCAGAACTTGCTCTCTGTTATTGGGAAGGCGTGGCCTTTGACTTCGAAACGGGAGGGGTGCCACCCAACTATTTTCATCATTCAGGAACATCTCTTTGTCCATTAATTGAATGAATTGTTTGTCTTCAATTGAAGGAGCAACTTTGTTATCATCCTCTCTTTTGTCAAAGATTGAAATCCCTAAGTTTCTGTTTTTGGTGTCCTGCACTTGACGTTCAAAAATGTAAGAAAGGTGGTCAGTTTGAGAGCTAAAAGGCTCAGTCTTGTTCATTGCTGAAAACCTTTCTT
Source organism: Gouania willdenowi (assembly GCF_900634775.1). NCBI lineage: Eukaryota > Metazoa > Chordata > Actinopteri > Blenniiformes > Gobiesocidae > Gouania > Gouania willdenowi. Next base: position 1,210,169 of record NC_041053.1, read on the forward strand.
TCAGGATAAAACGGTTTGGACATGGATTGAACTGAGAATGGCGTCCATTCTCCAGAACATTTGTTCGAAACACGTTAACTGTGTTTGGTCTGTGAGCTGCACCCAAACAGACGTCCCCAACTACAACCCAGCCAAGGTCAAGTCTTTGAGCATATGGGGCATTGTTGGGCCCATTGCGCTGCCCCCTTACTTTGTGCACTTGTAGGACATCACAGCCAAGAAGAAGAAGAATCTGTGCATCATAGTCAAGTGGAGGAATGAGATTGGCAATGGACTGAAGATGGGAGTAGTGTTTAGCTGCTTCAGGAGTAGGTATTTCTGACCTATCTCCAGGCATTTGATTACACTCTATAAGTGTGGGAAGAGAGACACTGAGACTTCCATCCAAAGGCTGGGCTATGAAACCAGTTCCTCTCCTCCCTGACATCTCTGTGACTCCAGCACAAGTGCGCAGAGTGTAGGGAGAGTTCTCCCCTTTAAGACCAAACATCTCAAAAAACTCAGAGCGAGCTAAAGATCTATTACTCTGATCGTCAAGTACCGCATACACTTTTATTGACTTCTCTGGTTCTCCTTTTGGATGTATCTTTATGAGGCAGATTTTAGAGCAGGATCGTGATGTATTATTGCCACCACAGACCTCGGTGCATTTTGATGTTATGTTCGGAGGATCTTCGTTTTTCTCCCCGCTATACTCTAAGTTAGGATAGTTACCTATCCATAAAACTGGTCCTGGATGTAAAGCTGTGACGTGTTTATTGCTTTGACACTCTCTGCACTGAATGGCCACCTTACAATCTTTGGCAATGTGTGTAGTTGAGGCGCAGCATCGAAAGCAAATCCTTCTCTCTTTGAGAAAAGCTTTACGCTCCTCATCTGGTTTGGCTCTGAAGCCTCGACATCTTTTAAGTGGATGGGGCTTATTGTGCAGAGGGCACTGCTTGTCTACCTCTAAATCTTGAAAGTAAGGCTCTGCTGGTTTTCTTAAAGCATATGAAGAGACCTCAGTTTTGTGTGATGATACCTGCTTACTGGATTGATTGTACCTATGAGCAGGCGTATCTAGCCTGGCTGTTGTCCCAATGTTTGAATTGAGTATGAAGCTGGGATCATTACGAATGTCAGCCTCTCTACAGATAAAATCTGTGAAGAAAGAAAATGGGGGAAACTGGACTTTATTTCGTAGCTTGTATAAACTGCCTTGTGTCATCCACTTTTCTTGTAGCCCATATGGCAATTTATCTACTATTGGCTTAACTCCACGTGATGTATCCAGATAGGCAAGCCCCAACAGATAACCATCCAGTTTGGCTGACTCTAGTTCTCTGAGCAGATCACTGAGCTCTCTTAATTTCAAAGAATCTTTGATGCCAACTTTTGGGAACCTCTCCAGCCTGTCTAAAAGAACCTTCTCCATTATCTCAGGGGATCCATAGCATTCTTCCAAGCGTGCCCATGCCATCCTAAGTCCTGCACACGGATCAGTGACATGAACGGCCCTAATCCTTCTAACCTGCTCTGACGAATGGTGTCCTAACCATTTAATCAGAAGATCTAGTTCTTCATTGTAGGTGAGTTTTAATCCTTGTATGGCATTCATGAAAGATGATCTCCATCCCCAATAACTGTCTGGTCGGTCATCAAACTTAGTCATGCCAGAAGTCAAGAGCTCACGACGTGCCATGTAAACTACAAAGTGATTTATATCTGTAGAAGGATCCCCAGGGGCAGGTGGTTGTGGTTCATACGTTCTCAAAGAGGGCGCTTGGTGTAGTAGCTCCCTGCTTGATGTGTATCTTCGTGTGGTAGTAACCGGGCTATACTGATGAACTGGGGAATTAGTGGTGTGGCCTCTAGATTCACTAAAACCTTGGTCATCATAAGCATGCGTAGTAACTTGTCTAGCCCCAACTGTTTGCGTGGGAAGAAGCATGTGATCTTCATCTTGCTGCACATAAGAGACAGTAGGATGGGCAGGTCCCATGTGAGCCTCTGAATGTGGCAATGATGGTTGTGGAAGCATTCTTGAATGTCCTTCAACGTAATCTGTTGTTCTTTTTTCTTTTGTGTCGCAGGGAATTGCTGTAATATCTAATACAGAGACTTTCGTAGATCCAGGATCAGCAGCAGCTGCTTCCAAAACCTCTGCCTCAGCTAATGCAGCAGCAACTTCTTCCTCCTGCTTCAGTGTAATTAAAGCAGCCTCCATACGAGCTTTTTCAATCATAAGCTCCGACTCTTTCTTTACAAAAGTAGAACGAGCACGAATTGCTTCTACTTTGGCACGTGCTTTAGCTGCCACAAGACTTGCTGCAGAATTGCTTGAACTACTTGAAGAGCCAGCCATGGACCTGGTTACATGCGACTTCACAGATGCAGCCTCTCTGAAACGTTCACTGTGCTCCATCTTAGGTGTGTTATCAGCTTCTAAAGATGGATGGAAAACAAGTATCTTGCTGTGTTGATCTTGCTGTAATGCTGTATTTTCACTATTCTGTCCCCTCCGTCCGTGAAGATGAACTTTGTGACAGATAGCTAAACAGATTTCCAGGTACTTGAAAGAGTTGAATAAAGACTCAGACGTAGAAGTTTTAACTGTTAACTGTTTATCTTTGTCTTTCGGTTTTCTTACAATGTGACCCAGAAGCTCTGTGAAACTAAACATAAGTGCACAGAGAAAAATATATAAATATCTAAACAAACAAAGCATATTCATAAACATAAACAAACATATGAAATAAAGCATATAAACTTACATACAAAGCTTCTCAGCAGCTCAACACAGGTGGATGGAAAGGAATGAGCTCAGCATGCTCAATCCTCACCCATTGAGTTCTCACATCAAAATGGCCCCTGAGCCTCTTGACCAAACAAACCCATTCACCATGTGATTTCATCAACCAATGACAATGAACCCAACTTTAGCTGCAGCTCTGTCCCTCACCACTAGGAAGTGCAGTTACTTGTAAACCCAATGTCATCACACCTACTAAAACTTGAACATCCTGTAGGCTGACAGGAGTAAAGGAGGACCATGAGCTCACAGGGGCTGATGCACTGCACAAGCTAACCAAGGGAGGAGTGATGCTAGCCCTGATATCTTGTACTTTATTTACAAAGAAATTTAAAAAATTGTTACAGTCCTCCTGTGTGTGTACAGGCACATGGGACGGTGAGGGTGCAACAAGATTTTCAATAGTATTGAACAAAACCTTGGGGTTTCTCTTATTTTGAAAAACAAGATTAGTGAAATAAGCAGAGCGGGCATGCTGTATTAATTCATTTAACTACATTATCTTTTCTTTTTAATGGAGTCTGTGCACCTCTAGTTTAGTGGTTTTCCACAACCAGCTTCTCCTAAAGCTAAAAATAGCTTCTTTCATCCACAGACAAGGTTTCTTATTAGAGCCTGGAGTATTTTTAGCTGGTGCTACTGTGTCCAAAACAGACAAACAATGGCTATTGAAGTTTGTCATAAAAGTGTCAACATCATCACAACTAGCAAATGTAGTTGGATCAAAAGAGGCAGAAAATCCACTGATTGCTGCTTCATTAAGAATGCGTCTCTGCTTTTTCACATTAGAAGTAGTCTGTACCAGTGTGATTGACAGATTAAATATGATACAACAATGATCGCTTATTTGTAAGTCTTTAATACCTAGATGGTCAATCATTAAACCAAAAGAAAAGACCAAATCTAAAGTATGACCTTTAGTGTGTGTTGGACCTGACACATGTTGCACAAGGTGAAAAGAGTCCATTAGAGACATCAGCTCATCTGCCATAGGACAGGACGAATTATCAACATGTAGATTAAAATCACCAAGGATTAATACACAGTTTAACAATAGATGACATAAACTCAGAGAATTCATCTAGGAATAAACGAGCAGGACCAGGAGGTTGGTAGATTAAAACACAGTAAAAAGAGTGTTCATTTCCAACCTCACACATCTGGAGCTCGAAGGAGTTGAACGTGTTCATGTCCAACAGTCTGCAGCTGAAAGCGTCCCGGTATACGAGCGCTAATCCTCCTCCACGTCGTATAAGCCGTGGAGTTCCAAACACGGAGCAGTCCGGAGGGCACAGCTCATTAAGATGAACGTAGTCATCTTCCCGTTGCCATGTCTCCGTAATGAACATCAGATCCAACCCGCGGGACATAAAAAGGTCCTTCAGGAGGTGAGATTTGTTGGCTAGCGATCTAGCATTCTGCAAGCAGAGGCGTAGAGTCACTTCCTCGTCGGCCTGTGTAGAGCTGCGGCACAGCGGACGAAGCTACAAGTGATCCACACCCCGATGCCGATGACGGCATCTGTGGAGCGGCGCTTCGAGCTTCTGGTGACGCAAGCCGGAGACCAGACGCACTGGAGCCACGGGCTGAATCCACCGTAATCCATATGTTAACTGGCATCCAGGATCAGTCCCAGGGTTTGACCTCCAGAACGCCTTTATCCTCAACGGCCAGGAGAGTCTGTTTGCTCATATGCTATAGCACTGGAGGCAACATTGCGAGCTGTAAAAGAGAGCCAATGTGGCGGCAGGCCTTTCCCTGATCGGGACAGTAAACTCACCAGACAGTTCTTAAGAGGACTCACCAATGAGGAAGTGTATTTAAGAATTTCACCAATGAAGCCTCGACTTCTGAGCTTTAGGGAACTGCAAGAAGAGCTCAGAAATCTGTCGAAAGAAAGCAAAAAGTTTATTGGCAGGTGAAGGTAGCAGAGTGTGACAAGCACAAGACAGCTTTCAGTACACCCGTGGGGCTGTTCGAGGCCAACCAAATGCCTTTGGACTGCAAAACGCTCCCTCCACCTTTCAGAGACTCATGACCTGTTGCTTCGGAGATCTGAACTTCACACACCTCCTGATATAAGTTGTATAAAACATCATTGTATTCTCAAAATCCTTTGACGAGCCTCTGGAGAGGCTGCAGCTGGTGTTTGACCAACTTCGGGAGCATGGCTTGAAGTTGAAACCCTCAAAGTGCCATCTTATGAGACAAGAGGTGCAGTACTTGAGTCACTTGGTGTCTATGAGGGGATCCGGACTGACCCGGAGAAGATTTGCAGAGTTAAAGACTGGGTGAGGCCAACAAATCAGAAAGAGGTGTCGCAGTTCCTGGGTTTTGCTGGGTATTACAGGCGATACGTGGAGGGATACTCTGCCTTAGCTGCCCCTTTGTACCGCCTCACTGCAGGTGACCCTAGAAAGAAGAAGAGAGGGGCTAAGAGGAGCCTGGAGCCGGACCCGCCTTTTCTATGGACAGCTGGTTGCAAAGAGGCCTTTCAGTCCCTCAAAGAAAAACTCACATCCGCACCAGTGCTGGGCTATCCTGATTTCAACCTGCCCTTTGTCCTTCAGACTGATGCCTCAGGTGAGGGGCTAGGTGCTATTTTGGTACAAGTCTAAGGTGGGGCAGAGAGGCTCATAGTCTTTGCCAGCAGAGGGTTGAGTCCAACTGAAACCAGGTACCCTGCACACAAACTGGAGTTCCTGGCTCTGAAATGGGCTGTGACAGATACGTTTTACGACCACCTCTATGGGCGAAGATTAACGATTTTAACAGACAACAACCCCCTGAAATATATGATGTCTTCAGCAAAGCTGGATGCCACGGGCCAGCGGTGGGTGTCTCGACTGGCAGCCATTGATTTTGATGTCCAGTATCGAAGGGGACAGAGCAATGCAAACGCTGACGCCCTCCTGTATGTCCAACCAGGAGGTCACCCAGGTCCTCCAAACATGTTCACAGCTGGTGGGGTCCAGTGAGCAGAGGATGAGCATGAAGCAACAAGACAACTCCTCAGACATGAACAAACCTGCCTTGGAGAAAGTTGAGTCCCAATCGAGTGAACCGAGTGAGCCATACAGGGACGTGGGGATGCAGTCGCTGCCGGCAAAGACAAAACAGGAGATCCGTGCGGAGCAGAAAGAGGATCCTGTCATTGGCCCTGTCTTGCACCAAAAGAGTCTGAACTAGAAGCCTCGCCGCAGTGAGAGGGTCAGTGGGGGAGCCCAGGTGTGCCTTCTTTTAAAAGACTGGAAGAGGTTAGTGGTTCGGGATGGCATCATGTATCACCGTATCCAAGACACTAAAGGAAGGGTAGTCGAGCAGCTAGTACTACCAGAGAAGTTACGTGCACCAGTCCAGACTGCCCTCCACAATGACTCCGGGCACTTAGGGGTTGAAAGAACAGTGCAGATGATAAGGGAGAGATTTTACTGGCCACAGATGTTCCAGGAAATCAAAGCTTGGTGTGAGCAGTGTGAGAGGTGCTGTCTCAGAAAGACTCCAACTGCAAGTGTCAGGGCACCCCTGATCAGTATACATAGCAATGACCATCTGGAACTTGTGTGTATGGACTTCTTGACTCTGGAGAAGTCAAAGGGTAGCATAGAAAATGTGCTCATCGTTACCGACCACTCGGGATGGGCAATATTGAAAAAAAAATGATCCCAATAATTCATGGTATTTATCACGATAACGATAAAAATTACAATAAATAATAACTATAATAAAACAAATTAAAAAATTCATGAGCTGATATTTAATGGAATTTATTTATGCATGTGGATCACTCTATTAGTGTTATTGTATGTAATTCATTCCTCTTTGAAATAAAATAATTTTCTAAAAGAAAAAAAAAAAAAAACATAAAAAGCAAAAACAACTCCAATAGTGTTTTTACTGCTGATGAATCTTGTTTATTTATCTGATAAATAAATAACTCTGATTTCCTATAATTAAACCAGATCAAGCTGATGATTTAATCATTCAGTATATTTATGTGTAATAATCTCAATAGTTACATTAGTCTAATGGGACCAGCTTTGTCTGTGAACACTTGAAATATAATTAAAAAATATTGCGTTTCACAAGTTGGGACGGATTAATAGTGACATTATTATTTATGCTAACGTTTATTCCACATAACTTGTGACATGTTTAGCTTTTATTCTTTCATACAAGTGTTAAATCTGACCATAAACAAATCGATGGCTCTCTGTGGTTTTATGACAATAAGACGTGTTTTTTTTTCATTTGGTCTATTCCTTATATGGAGTGGTTAGCGTTAGCACTTAGCTCAGTCAGTGTGTCGGTGGGTTAGCTTAGCATGGTTAGCTTTAGTTGAGTTTCCAGTTCATAATCGTTGCTACAGGTTCATCTCTGTCCCCGTGCTTGTGGAACTTTATGTGGATCTGACGAAGGAACATGAATCGGTTCCCTTTGTTGGATGTTAATCTGGTTTTAACCAAGTAGCGGTCCATGATGTATCACAGTACGGCACCTTCAGGTTGCTGAGACAAGCACTCACACAGACAGACCGCGGTGTGTGAGGGAGGCGGAGCTTCCGTAAACAACGGTCCGCTCCAGAGAATAAAAGTTGACACGGAACACGGTTTTTTTTCTTAGCTAAATTGAGAGACAAATGGCCAGTGGCCCTCACTAATTTCCGACATGGGAATTTATCGTTTATATCGTGGGATGACAAATTCTTACCAGTGAGAATGTTTTTGACAATAAATCATAAACGATAAAATATCACACATTCCTACTGACCACTTCTCCCGCTATGTGCAGGCCTACCCCACAAAAGACCAAAAGGCCAGCACAGTGGCAAAGGTGCTGTGGAAAAACTTTTTCTGCCGGTTTAGCTTCCCTGCAAAATTGCATGCAGACCAAGGGCGCAACTTTGAAAGTGCTGTTGTAAAGGAGCTGTGCAAGTGTATGGAATCGTTAAGACCCACACCACCCACTACCACCCGCAGGGAAATGGGACCACGGAACGGTTCAACCGCTCCCTCATGAACATGATAGAACCCAGCCTGAAGCCAAGGTGGCATGAAAATGTGGATGCGATGACTCATGCCTACAACTGTACATGCCATGATTTCACTGGTTATGCTCCATACTACTTGATGTTTGGCAGGCATCCTAGGCTTCCCATTGACCTGACCTTTGGACTCGAGATGAGTAGTGAGCCTTGTGAGTACAGTGAATATGTCAAGACAATGTGGGACTGTCTATCACAAGCTTACGCCCAAGCAAATAAGACCTCTCGGCAGGCCAAGGGCCAACAGAAGAAATATTATGATCAGAAGGCCACGAGTGAAGCTTTCAGCCCAGGAGACTGAGTCTTCATTAAAGTGTGTCATGTGGAGGGACGACACTAACTGGCGGACAAGTGGGTGTTTCGTCCATACATCGTGGTAAAGAAGCAGCCTAACATACCTGTATAGGTGGTGCGAGGAGACGATGGCGGCACTGAGAGAGTGGTCCACCGCAATCTCCTCACACAATGCATGTTTCTTCCTGTAGAGCAGGCCTGTGACATGACATGGGAAGAAGATGAACCAGACTCGAAAGAGGACGGAGAGATGGAAGATATAGATAACTTTGTAGGGCAAGCTGGCAAAGTGGTGGGAGAAGAGGTCAAGTAGGATATAGCAGTGGACGGCTCAGAAGCAGTTTTGGACAGTACTGTATCGGAGATAACGGGTGACCACACTGAAACAGAGGAAGACGATGTGGAGGTAGGAGCATTTGCAACTGGAGGACAGGAAACTGGAACTCTCGGTGGAAATAACTTCTCCACCAAGCCAAGTGATTTAAGGAGGAACCCTCAGAGAAATCAACGTCCACCACAGAAACTGTGTTTGAAATTGCAAGTCGATGATCCAGAGGCATACCGTCGGAAGATAGAAAGAGGATGGGCTGTGTGGCAGAAGACGCAAGAAGATACGCAGCACACATGTTGCAACAGAGTGAGAGTAAACAGAGCTAGGAGACACACAAACACATTGCAGTCCACATTAATTTAGTACTTTTATGTTTAATGGATGATTCATGTGGTTTGATGACTGGGACGCCATCAAGTAAAGACTGGGTGGAGGTAAGGTAGTGGCCTAACGCTGCCACAAGGTGTTGCTTTGTAGCCTTTGAGTTCCGCTGTACAAGAAGTTTGTCCCTCACAGGGCGCCATAATTTGCATTAATCTGAGCGCGGGGCCCATTTTGTTTCATTGTTTGCTGTCATTTATAAGATGTCAAATGTGGAGCCATTCTATGAGCAGTGTGAACCAAAATAAAAGCTCCTGGTCCCACCCACAATCTGAACTCCTGTCTCCGGTGCTTTGTCTTCCTGCATCACAACCACCCCGAAATAACATCAAACACAACGCAGAGTCAAAGGCTGCTTAGGTAGGGCTGCCATTACTGATTGGGTTACCAATGTATTCCTTAAAACATATAAAAAGCCACTCAACCATTTAAAATGTAATAGTGGAGCGAGGCTTCACAAACTGTCTTACATTTCTGTGTTCAGGATTTAATGGGCGGGTCAGAAATCATAGTTACTTAACGAAGCCAAACTTCCAGCGGGCACAATTCGGCCCCTAGCCGAAAACAAACCACATATTTGGACTCTGGGAATAAAACACGTCCGCGACTAGTGCCACATTTCATGTGTGACAAACTCATAACACAAAGTCCTTTCTGCTTTACACAGACTTTAAAGTTTTACACATAAGCCTTACATAATTATCTCATTATCTGTCATGAATAAGGTGTCATGAAGAGTGTCATTAAGTGTTTGATAAAATATGACACCTTTGGAGCTAGGTTGGCATTTTTTGGGTTAGGTGGAGGGATGTAGTGGGGTTTGGTAGGGTTATGGTTAGGATAACAAACAAAACTTAATGACAGCCTCCATTTGACCTTATTCATGCTAATGACAAATGCCATTGGTCAATATAATATAGAATATTTGCATATTATGTACATTATATTAAAAATGTTATTTCATCGAATGAATTTAGGAAAACTTAAATGAAAACCTTTGAGTCGCAAATGGCCGTCTTGACGTTGTTGGGGATCCATTCTACAAAGTAGCTGCTGTTCTTGTTCTGCACATTCAGCATCTGCTCGTCCAGCTCCTTCATGGACATGCGACCGCGGAACAAAGCGGCAGCGGTGAGGTAGCGACCGTGGCAAGGGTCGCAGGCGGCCATCATGTTCTTAGCACTGAACATCTGCTGGGTGATCTCGCGTGCGGAAGTAAATGTCATACAAAACTTTGTTGTCAATGCAGAAGGTTTCGTCTGTGTTCTCAACCAGCTGATGGACAGACAGTGAGGCATTGTACGGCTCCACAACTGTGTCTGACACCTGGACAAAAAATGTGCTAAGTTTGGGATTTAAAAACGCTAATTGGGAATCAACCAACTTCTCAACCAACTTATTCTCTACTAATAAAAACAATTAAAAGAAGCATCACCACAGACCGTTAAATCGTTCTAAAAAGTTGTTGGGTGGTTGTGATAGAGCAAAATATTACACAAAAAGGTATTAATTGTACCTTAGGTGAGCGACACTGAAGGTGTTCATGATACGATCGGGGTACTCCTCACGGATCTTATTATTATTATTATTATTATTATTATTATTATTATTATTATTATTATTATTATTATTATTATAGTAGTAGTTATTCTTCTGCCAGTGCAAGTAACTCCAACAGTTTTCAACCGATTTTAAACAAGTTTGGTGTCAAAATGTTCAGCTACTTTTTCTGTTTCAACTTTTTTGTAACTTTTTCACTTTTTAAACAATTGAACTTCTTCATTTTTCACCTTCCCATTCACTTTTGAGAAAACTCAACTTTCAACCCTCCAACTTTGAAGTTCCACTGTTCAGCCATTCTTCAACTGATTTAAACCATTCAACTTCTAAAATGTTCACAAATCTGCCAAATTACCAAATTGCAGTGGTATGCAAAAGTTTGGGCACCCTTGTAAATGTTCATGATTTTCCTTAATAAATAATTGGTTGTTTGGATAACAAATTCCAGTTAAATTTATCATATAGGAGACAAACACAGTGATATTTGAGAAGTGAAATAAAGTTTATTCGATTTACAGAAAGTGTGCTAGAATTATTTAAACAGAATTAGGCATGTGCATAAGTTTAGGCACCCTTGCATCTTATTGATTTTAATACTCTTAGCACTAATTATTGGAACTCAAAATTGTTTTGGTAACCTCAGTGATCCTTGATCTTAGGGTCTGGATTCTGGTGGGAGGTATTTTGGACCATTCTTCTCTGCAGATCATCTCTAGTTCAGTCAGGTTTGATGGTTTCCGAGCATGGACCGCCCGTTTTAAAGCACACCATACATTTTCAATAATATTCAGGTCTGGGGACTGAGACGGCCATTCCAGGATGTTGTACTTGTTCCTCTGCATGAATGCCTTAGTAGATTTTGAGCAGTGTTTAGGATCATTGTCTTGTTGAAAGATCCAGTCCCGGCGCAACTTCAACTTTGTCACTGATTCCTGGACATTGTTCTCCAGAATCTGCTGATATTGAGAGGAATCCATGCGCCCCTCAACTTTAACAAGATTCCCAGTGCCTGCACTGGACACACAGCCCCACAGCATGATGGAACCACCACCAAACTTTACTGTAGGTAGCAAGTGCTTTTCTTGGAATGCTGTGTTCTTTTTCCGCCATGCATAACGCCCCTGGTTATGCCCAAATAACTCTATTTTAGTTTCATCAGTCCACAGCACCTTGTTCCAAAATGAAGCTGGCTTGTCCAAATGTGCTTTAGCATACCTCAAGCGACCCCGTTTGTGGCGTGTGCAGAGAAAAGGCTTTTTCCGCATTACTCTTCCATACAGCATCTCCTTGTGTAAAGTGCGCTGAATAGTGGAACGATGCACAGTGACACCATCTGCAGCAAGCTGATGTTGTAGGTCTTTGGAGCTGGTCTGCGGGTTGACTGTGACTGTTCTCACCATCCTGCGCCGCTGCCTTTCGGAGATCTTTCTTGGTCTTCCACTTCGGGCCTTAACTAGAACTGTGCCTGTGGTCTTCCAATTCCTCACAATGTTCCTCACAGTTGAAACTGAAAGCTTAAATCGCTGGGATAGCTTTTTGTATCCCTCCCCTAAACCATGATGTTGAATTATCTTTGTTTTCAGGTCATTTGAGAGGTGTTTTGAGGCTCCCATGTTGCCACTAATCAGAGAAGATGCAAAGAGGAAACACCTAGAATTTTCCTACTTAAATACCCTGACTCATGATTGGATTCACCTGTGTATGGAGATCAAGGATCACTGAGGTTACCAAAACAATTTTGAGTTCCAATAATTAGTGCTAAGAGTATTAAAATCAATAAGATGCAAGGGTGCCTACATTTATGCACATGCCTAATTCTGTTTAAATAATTCTAGCACACTTTCTGTAAATCGAATAAACTTTATTTCACTTCTCAAATATCACTGTGTTTGTTTCCTATATGATGAATTTAACTGGAATTTGTTATCCAAACAACCAATTATTTATTAAGGAAAATCATGAACATTTACAAGGGTGCCCAAACTTTTGCATACCACTGTATTAAGCTATTGCTAGGTTATTGCTATTGTTAGGTGAATGCTAATGATTTTGTCAACTTTTCACATTTTTCAACCCATTTCTTTTTTTTTCAACCTAATTGCTAATATTAAGCTATAACCTGGCAGGTTATTGCTGTTGCAAAGAAAACATCACACACAATATATATATATATATATATATATATATATATATATATATATATATATATATATATATATATATATATATATATATATATAAACTACAAATGGCGGTGCATCTGTTCTATGTTTTTGTCCTATATATATATATATATATATATATATATATATATATATATATTTAGAACATTTTTGTTTCTGAAAAAAGTAACTTGAACGTAATGATTAATGTTGGGAATACAAACATTTTACTTTTGCCTGTTTCGGTCTTGTCTATGTTTGAAGATTTGGTAACACAAACCATTTTATAATATTTAATTATTTACAGATACTTAGTAGTAAGAAAACTCCAAAAAGGAACAGGTCACCTGATTGGCTGAGGAGGTTTTAATGAGCTGCAGGTGCAGCTGGGAGGGGCTTAGCTTTCCCACAGGGTCAGAGTGAGGTCACCCAGCTGGGAGGGGCTTAGCTTTCCCACAGGGTCAGAGTGAGGTCACCCAGCTGGGAGGGGCTTATTTTCCCACAGGGTCAGAGTGAGGTCACCCAGCTGGGAGGGGCTTAGCTTTCCCACAGGGTCAGAGTGAGGTCACCAGCTGGGAGGGGCTTAGCTTTCCCACAGGGTCAGAGTGAGGTCACCCAGCTGGGAGGGGCTTAGCTTTCCCACAGGGTCAGAGTGAGGTCACCCAGCTGGGAGGGGCTTAGCTTTCCCACAGGGTCAGAGTGAGGTCACCCAGCTGGGAGGGGCTTATCTTTCCCACAGGGTCAGAGTGAGGTCACCCAGCTGGGAGGGGCTTAGCTTTCCCACAGGGTCAGAGTGAGGTCACCCAGCTGGGAGGGGCTTAGCTTTCCCACAGGGTCAGAGTGAGGTCACCCAGCTGGGAGGGGCTTAGCTTTCCCACAGGGTCAGAGTGAGGTCACCCAGCTGGGAGGGGCTTAGCTTTCCCACAGGGTCAGAGTGAGGTCACCCAGCTGGGAGGGGCTTAGCTTTCCCACAGGGTCAGAGTGAGGTCACCCAGCTGGGAGGGGCTTAGCTTTCCCACAGGGTCAGAGTGAGGTCACCCAGCTGGAGGGGTTAGCTTTCCACAGGTCGAGTGAGGTCACCCAGCTGGGAGGGGCTTAGCTTTCCCACAGGGTCAGAGTGAGGTCACCCCTACACAGCCAGCAGCATCTCTCTCTGAATTTAAAATGAAACATTGCCAGCACAGAAACGGTTTTCTTTTCCACTTTGATTTTTATTTCTGACTTACCTTTCACTTATTATTATTAATAATTAGATAACTGTTTATTAAATAATATGTGGACTGTGGGAGGACCAAACCTTTCCATTGTTTGGATGATGGCTAAAAGAAAATCTGCATTAAAATGTGACAAAATATGAATTTACCAGAGAACAGACCAACTGGTCAGTTTTATTTTATTACAACACAGACGTGTTTCTATTCAGTCTGTGTCACTAACAGCTCAGTAAAGCCTTCCCACCACAACCCACAGTGTTTATTTCTATACACACAATTTCTCCTACTTCTCCGTATGTTTCCATCACCATCAAGCTACCTCAAACGCCAAACAGGAAACAATGTTATCAAAATAAAAGCATGATTTATTTAACCAGTGTCACGGTCTGAGTTTACCTCCGTACTGAGATTCTAACCCTAATCCTAACATAATCCAATGAACAAATAAAACACGTGTCCGTTCACTTTGAAAAAAAATAAACAAAAATTAATAAATTTTTTTCTAGCAAAAATTCATTTTTCGTTAGTGCGCATGTCCATATTAGGGCTGAATGATTTTGGAAAATAATCTAATTGCAATTTTTTTCCTCAATATTGCAATTTAGATTTAAAATGCGATTATTTTTTCAAGGGCCTCGTCATGTATTTTTCAATGAACACAAGCAATAAATCAATCTGGTTCATAATAAACAATTTCAGATTTATTTAAACTTTAAATAAATACAAAATGTTAATTTTAAAGCATAGATTACAACAATAAAGCAAACAAATCTGTGGCTTTACCTTTTCAACATTAGAGATGGGTATACTACTACTCTTATCAATCCAGTACTTTATCGATATTTTACTTTTTTTTTAATCAATGAAAAAACACAAAATAACAAAAAAAACAAAAACAAATAATGAACATCAATCTGTTTATTTTTGAAGATTTTTAACAATAAGGCAATGAAATGAAAAATACAAAATAAATAGTTCTTAAATAAAACACTATAAATGCATTAATAAAACAGCAAAAAAAATACCGTATAAATATTTTTTTTATATTAACAAAACACTAAATCAACTATCTAAACAATACAAATATTAAAATGAAGCATATCAAACAACTTAACAATGAAAAATTGTGCAAAAGGAGAATTAGTGACTCTGATGCTGCTGCACTGGCTCGTGACAACAAGGCTAATTATGTTGATTTATCCCTGTTTTAACATATGAACTCACAACGTTTTAGCTGTAAGATAATATATGATCGTAAATCACTACTGCAACTAAACATGGCGGGCAGCCGAGGCACAGTAGCGGCCGATGTGCGGGGAAACCTACGTAGCCTTGGACCGCTAAGCCAAAACGACCCAGCGTCCCACGAAGCAGCGGGTTTGCTTGCCAGCACTCGCCGCCACTAGAACAGACGGGAGAAGCGTGGTGCCACGGAGGACTATCAGCTAGGCTAAAGGCTAAGCCGTGGAGAACCCTGCATGGCACGCACACACAACTCATCTGCTTCAGCTGCTCTGGTTCTGCAGCGTCACACACACTTTTCTGACTCAAAATCACAATAGCTGCTTAAACAGCTTTGTTTTACTGTAATGTGCAGTGTTTTGGCTGAAAACAATAATAAACGTGTCGATAGCATTTACAGACGCCTACTCATGAAGTGAGGCGAGCACTGTCTACAGTAGCCCCTCCCATCAGTCAGCTCCGCATGTGGGACTGACAGGCAGCACGACAGTATCAATGCTTGTCTGAGGATTAACGCCACCTTAATAATACCGGTTACAGGGCTGATAAGGATGTAGCTTGTCGGTCCAAAAAAAATAAAAAATAATAATCGCAGCCTTTGCGAGAATATCGCAAATGCGATTAATCGTTCAGCCTTAGTCCATAAATGCGCATATACAATCTCAGTACGATGTGAACTCAAACCATGACACCAGAAGCTAACAACACTTAAGACCTTTTTAAGGTTTTTTTACAAAGACTTTTCAGAATGAAGATAAACTAACATCAGTGATTAATGAGTAGTTCATCACATCCTGCACAGATACATTTGATCCAACATGAACGATATATTAGTTTTTTTACCTGCTGATCTCACAGATTGGAGGACAAAGTGTGATTTCATTAAACTGGCAAAGAGGGACAAACAGATGTGTGTAATGTGCTCAAAAACATCTGGGTGTGAAAGTGGTGACACATAAAGGAGCAGCTTGAAGAGTCTTAAGGATCAAACCATCTGCTATGCTATGTCTGAAACCTCTGTTTTGATTGACTCAGATCTGACATTCAGCATCAGATCAAATCTATCACAAAAACATCTTCTACCACCTAAAGAACATCTCCAGAGTGAAAGGTTTAATGACTCAAAGATCAGGAGAAACTGGTCCATGCTTTTATCTCCAGCAGACTGAACTATTGTAATGGTCTTCATCAAACATCTACAGCTGGTTCAGAACGCTGCAGCTCAGGTCTGAACCAGAACAAAGAGGTCAGAACAGATTAGTCCAAAATTGGCAGAGCAACCTTTTTTACAGTGGAGGAACAGCTTATAATCTTAAACAAATATAATGCATTTAAACAGTGTAACGCACCAGGAGGCGGAGCTTTTATACTCCCTCAGATCTGATCCACTTCATAACTTGGTCCTGACCAGGTTAAGTGTTGCTGAAGTTTAAAACTATGAATAATTAAAATCCATAATTCAGAACAAAAACAACACTGTTGTTACAGAAAAGGCAGGAATGAAAAAACCCAGACAAGAAGCTGCTGACACTGTTAAAGCATAAAGGTGTTATATTATTTATCATATAAATCCATTGTGTTTAGTTCAGTGTTAAATAGCATACCTTTAAACAGATCTCAAGGACAACCTTCTTCCACCTCCGTAATATCTCTAAAATCAGGAATATCTTGGCCCAGAGTGATGCTGAAAAACTATGCATGTATGTGTTACATCTAGACTAAATTATTGTAACTCTCTACTGTCAGGATGTCCTAGTAACTCACTAAAAAGTCTCCAGTTAATTCAGAATGCTGCAGCTAGAATACTAACAGGTACTAACAGGAGACAGCATATTTCTACAGTATTGGCTTCCCTTCATTGGCTTCCTGTAAAATCTAGAATAGAGTTTAAAATCCTCCTGTTAGCATACAAAGCTCTACATGATCTAGCTCCTGTGTATCTATAGAGACCTGTTAGTGCCCTATTGTCCGGGCAGATCACTCCGCTCTCAGTTTGCTGGTCTTCTGGAAGTTCCTAACGTGTCAAGAAGTAGAACAGGAGGCAGAGCATTCAGCTACCGGGCTCCTCACCTTTGGACCCAGCTTCCAGTCTTAGTACGGGAGGCTGCTACTCTCTCCACCTTTAAGGCTGAACTCAAAACCTACTTATATGCTGAAGCGTATACCGTATAATAGCATTAACTTAACCAATAGAGCGGACATGGGCTCGTTGCATTTTACAGTCCTTGGAGTCGCTGTTAGATTTCAAATAAACGGGAAGAGATTAAAATTCTGATGTAGCTGGTTATGTTATTTACAGTCCGTATAAACAGGACTGAATCATAATATAATCTAATCACTAGAGCAGACATGGGTTCGTCTGTAAACAGTCGCATTTACAGACCTTGGAGTCGTTGTTAGCTTACCAATAAATAGGAGAATATTCATCACCTTTATAATAAGTGCTGACTAGGCCACTAGGAGTGAGGCCCAAGGCCAAGATAGGCTGACTTGATATTAATGTGTCATGTTTTTCTGCAGTCAGTGTCTTCTCCTCGTCCTTCTCTCTCTGCTCTGTTACAGGTGTTGTGAAGCTGATGATGTCAGTTCCTGATCTGTGGTTCACGGCTCAACTAGTCTGAGACACTCTGATGTTCTATCTCTCTATCCTGTTCTGTTGGTCCTTCTGTCCACTAACCTCAACCAGTCCACGCAGATGGCTGCCACCTCTGAACCTGGTTCTAACGGATATTTCTTCCTGTTAAAAGGGAGTTGTTTCTTCCCACTGTCACTAAATACTTGTTCATGTGGATCTTGTTGGGTTTTTACTTTTTTATTATGAAATGTATATTTTGATAAGTGCATTGAGATGACTTTGTTGTAAATTGCGCTATACAAATAAAGTTGAATTGAATTGTAATTACTCCACCAGCTTCTTCCCGGCCGCTCCTTTCACTCTTCCCTCTGTCTTTCTTTTGTCATTATCCTCTTCAAAAGCTCCATACATGAGGCACCCACTATTTAGTCCTCTGTCTTAAGGCTCAAACATACTCAGGCAGACTCCGCGCTCAACGGACTCTCATCTGACCTCAAATACTCGAGCAGACTTGGAGCGGAACGTCACATAGTGGTTGCCTGTGAAATTTCTTTAAAATCCTACATTTCCCAGACGCTTTCCCCACAATCCTACAGTTCCCACAATCCTTTGCGCACTGTTTACCTTTTTAGTCATGGCGTCCTATACTGACGATGAGGAAGAGGAGCTGCTTTGGAGCGTATTTGGCCAAATTTGCTCAATCTTTTCTCTGTCCGGGAGCGTGAAACAATTAACTGTGGCTGAGCTGAACACTCCGGAACTGTGAATCACCCGCAGAGCACACATTGTGTTGCAGAGAAGGGTGATGTGTTGACGGAAAACCGTCGTAGGGGCGGAAAACTTTAAACCCTGTGCTATAAGCAACAGCAGGTTTTGCAATGCCACAGTCAGGAAATATGTCTTTGCTCCGCTCATGCTGATGGAGGCTTCACGTAGTTCCAGTGTGGTCTGCCTCTGCAGCTTCATCTTCAACTGTCTTGTAGTTGCTTCACAGCAGTCGTTGAGTATGACATGGGACTCCAGTTTAATTCAACAAGCTGCAACGTTTATTTGACCAATCACTCAAAAATGGCATACAGCTTATAATTATTCTGTTCAGGTCACACACACTCCCTCACTCTGCACACTGGTCGAGCGACCAACGCATTCATTCGCAGTTAAAGGGCCACGCACCCACACACTCACACTGACAATAAATGTTATGTTCAGGTCCTGCATGGAAATTCTTCAACTCTTCCAATTAAAAATACTGTACGCTGGAAAGTTTACACAAAGGACCAGTATGTTTTAATATTCAAAATCAGTTTTATTGTCAAGTAGAGGTTTTAGACAATTTTGACAAGTTTGGTGTCAATAGGCTCAATAATCCATAATATTTCAAATTCTGTTCTCTCTTTCAGTTCTCTCTTTCAAGTTCTCCGAGGCACCGAAAAAAATCTTTCTTTTTCATTACTCTAAACCTAGGTTAGTGCTATCTGGAGTGATTGGATGGGGGTCTTGGGTGCCGTTGGGGGGGCTTGCCATCAATGCTGCCTCAGGGTCAGTTGCTTCTGGAGTGATTAGCCAGGGTTCTTGGGTACCGGTGGAGGGGCTTGCCACCGGTGTTGCCTCAACATCAGTTGCTTCTGGGGTGATTGGACGAGGTTCTTGGGTGCCGGTAAGGGGGTTTGCCACCAATGCTACCTCAGGATCAGTTGCTTCTGGAGTGATTGGCCAAGGTTCTTGGGTACCGGTGGAGGGGCTTGCCACCGGTGTTGCCTCAAGATCAGTTGCTTCTGGGGTGATTGGACGAGGTTCTTGGGTGCCGGTGGGGGGGTTTGCCACCAATGCTTCCTCAGGATCAGTTGCTTCTGGAGTGATTGGCCAGGATTCGTGGTTGCCGGTGAGGGGGCTTGCCACCGGTGCTGCCTTGGGATCAGTTGCTTCTGGGCCTAGGGTCTTGCATCTGCTGGCTTTGGACCTGGCCACTGGAGGGTGCTCGCTGGTTTTTCCCTGGGCGTGGATCTTGGCCCTTCTGCTGGGGCCTTGGATGGAGGGCTCCCTGGGCCCTCTTCGGGGGTTGGGTGTTGGGGCAAGGATAGGTTTGGAAGGTTGGCTGCAAGCTGGGGTTCTCGTAGCGGGTGTTCGGGGCGGCAGCGGGGTGTGTTGGGTCTTGGTCCTTCTGCTGGAGTCTCGAATGGGGGGCTCCCTCGGCCCTCCCTGGGGGTTGGATGTTGGGGCATGAATAGGTTTGAGAGGGCGGGTGCTAACAGGGTTCTTCGTAGCGGGTGTTCGGGGCGGCAGCGGGGTGTGTTGGGTTTTGGCTCTTCTGCTGGTCCCTCCCTGGGGGTTGGGTGTTGGGTCATGAAAAGGTTTGGGAAGTTGGGTGCAAGCAGGGGTTCTAGTGGCGGGTGTTCGGGGAGGCAGCGGGGTGTGTTGGGTCTTGGCCGTTCTGAGGCGGTTGGCTGAAGCCTCTTGGATGCAGCTTTTTATGGAATTGATCAGTTTTCTCTGAGCTGAACCAGGCTCAGCATCCATCTCCTGTATTTTACTTAACCCACCACTCATCACAAACTCTTGGCAAGCTTCACTGTCATGATGCATAACCTTGCTGAACTGGCCAAGCACATGATTTAAGATGTTGCTGGGAGCATTGCTGAGGAGAGGCTCTAAACTGGGCAGGTGAGTGCACTTCAGCAGGATGTTCTTCAGAGCCTTCTTACTTTTGAGCCGCAGGTCCTCCAAACTGCTTGCTCCCGTGTAAAACTGCAGTAATTTAGGCAGTAGGCCTGCAGTGGCTACAGCGTTGGCGTGCTCTGGTGTGTGATGTCCGATCTGACCAATGGACCATACGGTGGCCTCCTTTATGTGATCCTCATCCTCCTCGGACAGACAGATGGCCAGCTGTTGCAACCCCTTGGAGAGGATGACGGCCATAGCGAGATTTTCACTATGAGAAGCGACGTATCCCAGCATCATGATCCCGGGAAGTCTCATGCTTCCACGGCTTTTATCCAGGTAGTCCACCACCTCCACTAAACCATCACAGTTCACAATCACCTGAGATAACTGTGCACTGTGTTTGACCACCTCCCACATCAAGGTGATGACATCTTTCTTTACATATTCATCCGGGTCCTGGAGGCAGATCATGACATCTGGGAAAATGTACGCCGCGATCACCATCTCAGCCAGTTCTACTGAGTGTTTACTGATCTGAATGAGAGTGAACAGCACCTGCCTTTTCAGTTTGACATCAGGGCTGCGGATCATCTGTTTCAGGAGTGCGATGGTGCCAGTGTTGACCTCCTCCCGATCCAGGTCATTTGTGTGCAGGGACAACAGCAGAGAGGCTGCACCTGCATCCACCACAGCCTGAGAAAGCATTGTATTTTGTTGTGCGATGTAGGCCAGGGCCCAGGCGGCAGCCTCTTTTACCTCAGGGTCAACAGCTCCCAAACAGGAGACCAAAATATCCAACCCACCACTGTCAACCACAGCCTGGGAGAGCTCAGGGGAGTGTTTGGCCACAGCATGCAGCACAAACACTGTAGCCTTCTTATAATGATGAGGCTGTGAAGGAATAGACCAGATCAACTGATGCAGGATGTCTTTCTTCACCACAATCCTAGCCAGCTCTTCACTGTGTTCTACCAGACGGCCCAGAGCCAAAACTGCATTGTGCTGGATGCTGGGATCCTCATCCAACATGAAAAGACGCAACTGGGTAATCATTTTTTCCTTTTGGTGGACCTTTATGTTGTCAGAGTTGATTGACAAATCAGCAACCATCTGCTTAAATTCCATCCTTAATGTCTGGGACTGATCATAGGCTTCAATCATCTGTTGCTGAATCATGGTGGGTTTGTCAGAAGACGACTCCATATCAAGTGTTTGGTTGAAGAGAGTGCTCTCCATTTTGTCTCAAAATTTGTTCCTGTAATTCCTTGTTGAAGTAATGAACTTTTTCTTCTTTCGTTGTTATTGGTGTGATGATGAGTGGCTACTCGAAAGGATCCTGTGACATTAAAGGAACCTATGAAAAAGGAGCTTTCTTTGATTTTGAGAGAACCTGTGACATCATCAACAGCAAAGAAACATGCTGACTCCTGATTGGCTGCAGAAGACAAGTTGTGACATCATCAAGAGCAGAGGAAAATGCTGACTCCTGATTGGCTGCTGAATAAGATACGTTAGTTCGCACGAGGATGATGCTGGCTGCCCCTTGGTCTCTGCCCATCTGCTGGGGTCTCGGGTGGGGGGGTTCCCTGGACCCAAACCCAGGGCGTTGGGCGTGGGCGGGTGTGTGCTCACGGGGGCCCTCAGGATGAGGTGGCGGCTGTGTGCGTTTGTGCTCCCTGGAGTGCTCAGGTGTGGGAGATGCCGCTTTTTCAGAATCATAATTCCTTTATTAATCCCAGATGGAAATTACTTATGTTACAGCCACAGAAAAAAAATCACAAATAAAAGAATAAAACATTTAACAAAGATAAAAGAAAGAATAAACTTTAAATAATTGTATAATTAAGTAAAACACTGTTAAAAAATAGGGATCAGATACACACACATTACAATAGTAGAAAATAAAGTAGGATAGATACTACTACTACTACTACTAACAACAACAACAACAACAACAACAACAACAACAACAACAACAACAACAACAACAACAACAACAACAACAACAATAATATTAATAATAGTAATAATAATAACAATATTCAAATGATATACAAATATGATACAGATATTTACAACAATCAAGCTGTGAGGTTACAGTGATGAATTATACAGTTTGATCTCCACAGGCAGGAATAATTTCCTGTGGCGTTGTGTGACGCACCGTGGTTGGATCAGCCTGGTGCTGAAGGTTCTAAAGGTCCTAAAGGTGCTGAAGGTGCTTCTGTGACTGACCAGCACATCATGGAGTGGGTGGGACTTATTGACCAAGATGGCCTTCATCCTTGGACAGGCTCCTCCTCTCTGTCAGAGAGTCCAGTTTAATCCCCAAAACGTCACTGACCTTGTGGATGAGTCTGTTGAGTCTGTTGGTGTCTGTGACCCTCAGTCTGCTCCCCCAGCAAACAACAGCGTAGAGGATCGCACTCACCACCACTGACTCATAAAACATCCTCAGCATTTTCCTGAAGATGTTGAAGGACCTCAGCCGTCTCAGAAAATAGAGACGGCTTTGGCCCCTTCTGTAGAGGGAGTCAGTGTTCCTCCTCCAGTCCAGTTTATTGTCAATCACCACTCCCAGGTATTTGTACTCCTCCACAATGTCCACACTGACCTCCTGGATGGAGACATTGCTGACTGGCCTCTTGGTTCTCCTCAGGCTCTTTTTGGCGTGGCATCTCTGGAGAGTCGGGTTTCCTCACTTTTTGCAAGCGACACTACCCTTGATGTATGTTAATGGTACTAAAAACTCAAATTTCCATATCTCATACAGTGTGGGCATGGCAAGCCTTCAACTCTGGTCAAGATCACCATTTTAACCCTTAAAACAGTAAATCTTATCGATCTGAAACTTCACACAAATTATCACTGTACGACAACTAACACATACCAATAACAATAACTGACTGTAGACACAGCGCCACCTACTTGTGAACATGAGATGTTTTTTCACAAAACTTCATAAACAATTAATACATTCATAAACAATCATAGGAAGGTCAGAAACCTGCCTCTCTGTAATCAGCTTTCTATGGCCAACATTTCAGACACTGCAACCTATGGTTTACAGACGTCAATCACTCTAAAGGTGTGTTCACACTGAACGCAACTGAAGAGACTAATCAGACAGAAATGGCAATATGACAGAATATTCCATTGATACGTTATTTTTTACCTAAACGGGTGGTTTGGTTGGAATGCATAAGAAAGAGACAAAAATGTCAAATCTGGGGCCAAATCTTAGAAAATGCTGGACTTCAGCTCCATATGACATGGACTAAAACCATCACCAACATGTTTTCATACAATATTATGCATTTTCATTATGTTTTTCACCGGAAAAAGTATTCTAGTGTTATTTAAGCATGTCGTTGCCTTCCCCCGTCTGGAAGTTTTTTAAATAGTATGGCCTAGAAATGGGAAATTATATGATTTTTACAATTCCGATTCTGCTTAACAATTCTGTTCTTTATTGATTTTTGTTCGTAAAACAGGAGAACAAACGTGGATTAGATCACAAACTTAATCTGTGACTCACTGATTGATCATATTCCTCTTTCCTGTCTCGGTGAATGGACAATCTAGAGACAGACGACATGAACTGGAGCGAGTACTGCAGCCTCTGAGCCAATCACACTCCGTCCCTTGGTTGGTTGGTTAGTTGGTTGGTTGGTTAGTTGGTTATCAGCTGCAGTATGAGCATGATAACTGCTGCTGGGTTGAGATTAATTCTGGAGATTTTGAAAACATAATGTGTGCAAATGTTTCTACATATTTGTAGCGTTTCCTCAATTTGATGAAATTTCCACTAACAAAGTGTCATCCTTCAAACAAAAGAGGTTCAAATCAACATCTTTAATCTACATCTTTAACTTTTCCTTGTATTTTAGAGCAACCAAATGCAGCACAAGTTGTCATTTTGACCTAAAAAGCTGTTAAATGATCTAAAAAGCTGTGAAATGATCTAAAAATCAGGCTGAATGTTTTACTCCAATAGAAAACAATGAGATGTTCACAGGCAGTGGGGCCATGTGACATCATCAATCATGTGATTTCAAGATGGAGGAACACAGGCTCTAAAACTGTAAAGTAGTTTCATTTTTAAAATGTTCCAAGACAATTGTTGAATTCTCAGCTCTGTCAAAGAAAACACAATAGGGAGACCTGATCTTAGATACAAAGATGTGGAAAAAAGCAACACGGAAACACAAGAAATAGACTTAAAAAGTTGGCAACAAAACCTCAATAAATAAGACTGGATGAAGAAATATCATTAACACTAGAAGTCCCACAGAGGTGTCAAATGAACTTTTTACCTATAAAACCCAGAGAGGTGTCATTTGACCCAAAGAGAACACAAAAATTATTTATTTTTAATGACAGTGTGGTGTGAGAAATGTGCAAAAGAACAACTGTGATTTGTTTTCAATGGTTTTTATTTAGAAGAATCTCCTTCATCCTCTTATTGAGACTCGTGACATACTTGGCACTGCCACGGTATCTCTCTCCTACATTTGCCACATGTGTATTTGTGGCAATGAACACATCGCACAGTTGCGCGATTGCTCTTGCAGCAATGGTTGATCTGACACTTAGCCCTTTTCCCAGGGCCAGGTGTAGGCGGTTGTTGTTGGCGCAGTTGCTCTTTGAGTGCCTTCTTTTCACTCACATGAGAGTTAGCCAACTCTCTTGCTAGCTGAACCAGGAAGTCCACCCGTCTCTCCTGCACCCCGGTGCATGCTTGATAAAGCAGATGTGCATTGAGTGCCGCCATGTCGATCATGTTGTAGAACACGGCGATGGCCAGTCGCCGTGTTCCTGTGCGCACACTGTACTCCCGCACCATCTGGTCCATCACATCCACTCCGCACTTTGTGGTGTTGTATTGGGTGATGGTGTTTGGCTTCCTTTTGATGGTTTCCTCAGTCTCAACCACGCTGTGCATGCTGCTGAGAATGTAGACGGTCTTTTTTCGTTTGGGCGCATACACCGTCAGCGTGGCACCAGTGGTGGAAAACACCTAAAAAAGAAGAAATTGTTGTTATTATAGCGGTTTTAAACACAATGACACACTCAGAGGTGTTGATGGAATAAAAAAGACCAACAACATACCTGAGTGGTGAATTCCTTGCGGTCCATCTTTCTAGTTGACTGAGGA
This sequence comes from Gouania willdenowi, assembly GCF_900634775.1. NCBI lineage: Eukaryota > Metazoa > Chordata > Actinopteri > Blenniiformes > Gobiesocidae > Gouania > Gouania willdenowi. Next base: position 1,235,585 of record NC_041053.1, read on the forward strand.
ATTTCCCGGCGAATCTTGTTGACTGTCCCGAGGATGGTGGTTTTCCGGCTGAGCAGTCGTCGTGCAAGTGTCAGTGATGTAAAGAAATTGTCCGTGGTGACCGTCCTGCCTTTGTCCATAAATGGTTCCATCAGCTTCATCACCACACTCTCAGAAAGTCTCTCCTCACTGGGACGACTGGGGTCCTTTCCAAGATATGGGAGGACATTGCAGATGTACTTTGTTTTCAAATCACAAGCCACCCAAAACTTTATGCCAAATTTGTCGGGTTTTGTTGCAATGTACTGCAGGAAACAGCAGCGAGTCTTCGATGGGAAAAGCTGTTCATCAATTGTGATGTGTCGACCAGGGTTGTAGCACGTGATGCAGTTGGTAACAAACGATCCCCACACATCCGAAATTGCAGCAAACTTATCTGTCTGCACTCGCTCACTGCGCGTAAACATGTCATCAAATCGTAGGTGACGCATGATGTCTTGGAAACGGTTTCGTGACATAATTCCAGTGATAAGTGGGTTTCCCAGGCATGCTGACCAGCTGTCACGCAGAGATGGAACCTTGGTCACCCCCCTCAAAATAATAACAGAAATAAATGCCATTAGTTCATGGAGGATCATGAACCAGTCCGTCTGCTCCGTTTGCCGTGCATGCTGAATAGTCCATTCTTGAATGGGACGGAGCATGCCAACAGTAATGAAACAGAGGAAGCTCTGAAGGCGACTCCTGATTCTTCTTCTGGCCTTTGCTGTTGGCTCTCCATCTGCAGCGTACGGTTCCATTGGAGTGAAACGGAGAATTGTACCCACATGTTCTTCATGCCACACTGTGCCCTCTTTCGCCGTCTCTGTGGGCTCACTCTCCAACCGAGCTCTCTTTTCCAGATGAGGAGCAGTCGCGTCATCTGCAATGTGAACAAATTCAAATTATTCTTTTCTTCGGTTTTAAATAAAAATAAAGTCAGGAAATGAAAATAGGATGTTTGGGAAATCTAACCTGAAGACAGCTCAGAGTCCGAATCCGAATTTGGCTGAAGGTTTATGTCCTCCCCATCTGAGTCACAAGGGTTTGCATTGTTCAGGATCAATTCCAACGCTTCTTGAGTGGTAAACCTTCTCTGCATTTTGAGTAGAATAAGTGTGGAGTGTCAGCAGGTGGAAGCAGCCAGCTATTTATTCCCCACAGCACAAAAGGCTGCATGACAACATGGTATTCCAGTGGTGTCCAATTCCGGTCCTCGAGGGCCACTAATCAGCACACCTTATTCAAATGATCATCCAGCTCTGCAGAAGCCTGATAATCATTTGAATCAGGTGTGTTGGAAGAGGTGACTCTGTTTCTTTCAATGTTTGTAGTCTGTGTTTGTTCTCCCCCAGCATCAAGCAGAACGAGTTAATAAACGGGGCATTGTGACTTTAGCTTCCAGGGCACTTCCCCCTAACATTCCAGACTTCCATTGTTAGAGTCAGGCTCTCCCCCCTGCTGATTTCTCAGGTGATTCATTTACAAATGAATAGATGCAAATTGTAGCCATCAGAGTCGTCAGTTTGGTCCTAGAGTTCATTTGACCCTGCTCTGGGACTTCTGGGGGGATATAGAAATCCCTGGGACTTCTAGTGTTAAGGTTCACCCCCAGGGACCAGGCCCCCCAGGCCGGTCTCAGTGGTAGCAAAGAGCACCCCTGGATGGGACGAGACCACCGGGCTGAGCTAGGCTTGGTGTCAAGGTTCACCCCCAGGGACCAGGCCCCCAAGGCCGGTCTCAGTGGTAGCAAAGAGCACCCCTGGATGGGACGAGACCACCGGGCTGAGCTAGGCTTGGTGTCAAGGTTCACCCCCAGGGACCAGGCCCCCAAGGCCGGTCTCAGTGGTAGCAAAGAGCACCCCTGGATGGGACGAGGCCACCGGGCTGAGCTAGGCTTGGGGTTAAGGTTCACCCTAGCCCTAATGCTAGGGTTAACCGGCCACCAGGCCCCAGGAGCCAGCACTCCACCTCCCCACTGGTAGCAAAGAGCACCCCTGGATGGGACAAGGCCGCCGGGCTGAGCTAGGCTTGGTGTCAAGGTTCACCCCCAGGGACCAGGCCCCCCAGGCCGGTCTCAGTGGTAGCAAAGAGCACCCCTGGATGGGACGAGGCCACCGGGCTGAGCTAGGCTTGGTGATAAGGTTCACCCCCATGGACCAGGCCCCCAAGGCCGGTCACAGTGGTAGCAAAGAGCACCCCTGGA
>NC_041053.1:1247808-1328931 GCF_900634775.1 Gouania willdenowi
GTTGGGGTTAACACTAGAAGTCCCACAGAGGTGTCAAATGAACTTTTTACCTATAAAACCCAGAGAGGTGTCATTTGACCCAAAGAGAACACAAAAATTATTTATTTTTAATGACAGTGTGGTGTGAGAAATGTGCAAAAGAACAACTGTGATTTGTTTTCAATGGTTTTTATTTAGAAGAATCTCCTTCATCCTCTTATTGAGACTCGTGACATACTTGGCACTGCCACGGTATCTCTCTCCTACATTTGCCACATGTGTATTTGTGGCAATGAACACATCGCACAGTTGCGCGATTGCTCTTGCAGCAATGGTTGATCTGACACTTAGCCCTTTTCCCAGGGCCAGGTGTAGGCGGTTGTTGTTGGCGCAGTTGCTCTTTGAGTGCCTTCTTTTCACTCACATGAGAGTTAGCCAACTCTCTTGCTAGCTGAACCAGGAAGTCCACCCGTCTCTCCTGCACCCCGGTGCATGCTTGATAAAGCAGATGTGCATTGAGTGCCGCCATGTCGATCATGTTGTAGAACACGGCGACTGGCCATCGCCGTGTTCCTGTGCGCACACTGTACTCCCGCACCATCTGGTCCATCACATCCACTCCGCACTTTGTGGTGTTGTATTGGGTGATGGTGTTTGGCTTCCTTTTGATGGTTTCCTCAGTCTCAACCACGCTGTGCATGCTGCTGAGAATGTAGACGGTCTTTTTTCGTTTGGGCGCATACACCGTCAGCGTGGCACCAGTGGTGGAAAACACCTAAAAAAGAAGAAATTGTTGTTATTATAGCGGTTTTAAACACAATGACACACTCAGAGGTGTTGATGGAATAAAAAAGACCAACAACATACCTGAGTGGTGAATTCCTTGCGGTCCATCTTTCTAGTTGACTGAGGAATTTCCCGGCGAATCTTGTTGACTGTCCCGAGGATGGTGGTTTTCCGGCTGAGCAGTCGTCGTGCAAGTGTCAGTGATGTAAAGAAATTGTCCGTGGTGACCGTCCTGTCTTTGTCCATAAATGGTTCCATCAGCTTCATCACCACACTCTCAGAAAGTCTCTCCTCACTGGGACGACTGGGGTCCTTTCCAAGATATGGGAGGACATTGCAGATGTACTTTGTTTTCAAATCACAAGCCACCCAAAACTTTATGCCAAATTTGTCGGGTTTTGTTGCAATGTACTGCAGGAAACAGCAGCGAGTCTTCGATGGGAAAAGCTGTTCATCAATTGTGATGTGTCGACCAGGGTTGTAGCACGTGATGCAGTTGGTAACAAACGATCCCCACACATCCGAAATTGCAGCAAACTTATCTGTCTGCACTCGCTCACTGCGCGTAAACATGTCATCAAATCGTAGGTGACGCATGATGTCTTGGAAACGGTTTCGTGACATAATTCCAGTGATAAGTGGGTTTCCCAGGCATGCTGACCAGCTGTCACGCAGAGATGGAACCTTGGTCACCCCCCTCAAAATAATAACAGAAATAAATGCCATTAGTTCATGGAGGATCATGAACCAGTCCGTCTGCTCCGTTTGCGGTGCATGCTGAATAGTCCATTCTTGAATGGGACGGAGCATGCCAACAGTAATGAAACAGAGGAAGCTCTGAAGGCGACTCCTGATTCTTCTTCTGGCCTTTGCTGTTGGCTCTCCATCTGCAGCGTACGGTTCCATTGGAGTGAAACGGAGAATTGTACCCACATGTTCTTCATGCCACACTGTGCCCTCTTTCGCCGTCTCTGTGGGCTCACTCTCCAACCGAGCTCTCTTTTCCAGATGAGGAGCAGTCTCGTCATCTGCAATGTGAACAAATTCAAATTATTCTTTTTTTCGGTTTTAAATAAAAATAAAGTCAGGAAATGAAAATAGGATGTTTGGGAAATCTAACCTGAAGACAGCTCAGAGTCCGAATCCGAATTTGGCTGAAGGTTTATGTCCTCCCCATCTGAGTCACAAGGGTTTGCATTGTTCAGGATCAATTCCAACGCTTCTTGAGTGGTAAACCTTCTCTGCATTTTGAGTAGAATAAGTGTGGAGTGTCAGCAGGTGGAAGTAGCCAGCTATTTATTCCCCACAGCACAAAAGGCTGCATGACAACAGGGTATTCCAGTGGTGTCCAATTCCGGTCCTCGAGGGCCACTAATCAGCACACCTTATTCAAATGATCATCCAGCTCTGCAGAAGCCTGATAATCATTTGAATCAGGTGTGTTGGAAGAGGTGACTCTGTTTCTTTCAATGTTTGTAGTCTGTGTTTGTTCTCCCCCAGCATCAAGCAGAACGAGTTAATAAACGGGGCATTGTGACTTTAGCTTCCAGGGCACTTCCCCCTAACATTCCAGACTTCCATTGTTAGAGTCAGGCTCTCCCCCCTGCTGATTTCTCAGGTGATTCATTTACAAATGAATAGATGCAAATTGTAGCCATCAGAGTCGTCAGTTTGGTCCTAGAGTTCATTTGACCCTGCTCTGGGCCTTCAGGGGGGATATAGAAATCCCTGGGACTTCTAGTGTTAAACCCAAACCCATATCATAGCACAGTCCTTGTTGTTATTGACCGACTGCAAATAAAGAAAGAGAGAGAGATAATGCCTATTAAATCTAAATGCTTCACTACTTTCAGCTCCCAATGTTTATACCAGGATAAAGTATGAAAATACCTTTTCCAACGTTAATGCTCACCTAAGTGAACTTCCAAAAAAACATTAAAAAACAATAATCATTGACCTGTTGCTTGTGAAATTTCTTAGATTGTAGGTGATTAAACGGTTTGACGTGGCAGCCGAAGAACTAGTAGTCGCAATAGTAGCAGTAGTAGTAGTAGTAGTAACAGTAGTAATAGCAGTAGTAGTATTGGTAACAGTAGTAGTAGTAATAGTAGTAGTAGTAGTAGTAGTAACAGTAGTAATAGCAGTAGTAGTATTGGTAACAGTAGTAGTAGTAGTAGTAGTAGTAGTAGTAGTAGTAATAGTTGGCTGAGAAGTGCAATACACATTTACAATTTTGAAAACAAATGCAAATAGCAAAACACTTTTACAAATGTTAAGAGAGAATTACAAATATTTTGTAAAAGTGTTGTTGTCATTTGTAAAAGTGTTGTTGTCATTTGTAAAAGTGTTGTGGTCATTTGTAAAGTGTTGTGGTCATTTGTAAAAGTGTTGTGGTCATTTGTAAAAGTGTTGTGGTCATTTGTAGAAGTGTTGTTGCCATTTGCACCTGGTTTACTGCCCTTTATTTCAGATCTTAGTGAGTCCGCCCCTGAGAGTGGTGTGGGAGCTGTGTGTCAAATAGAGAAGGATGTACATTTAGAACACATCATCAGTGGTGTTCTTTTGAATCAGGAGGTGTTTTGGCCTTTTTAACAATAGTCATCCTCAACAAAGGTGGCCAGCTACAGGGTTATCAAGCTTGAGCTTGCGCCTCATAATTGTTCTCCACTCTCTACTATGTGCAGCTTTGGGCCACTTCACTCTTCTTCTTTCTTGGTCATTGGCGTGTTGTAACCAACTTGAATATGTGCATATCGCCACTTACTGTACATGTTTTATTTAATTAATGAGGATGCATTGGCATCCTCACTAATTAAATAAATATATATCGTAATCATTAAACTTTATAATAATAATAATAATAATTATCATTATTATTAGGTTCCGATGTCCCAGAATGGGACAGAGGAACCTATTGTTTTCGCTATTATATCGTTTTATTATTATACCCCGCCCGCCTTTGATCGCTAATTCGACCCCCTAAAAATGCCCGAAAACTCACCGAAATTTGCACGCACCTCAGGCCTGGCGAAAAATTTGATAATTAGGTGGCGTGAAAAAAAACGGACAGAAAACGCACGCGTAGCGTGCGTTTTCGCCGCCAAAAAAACGATGGAACCGCACGACCGCCAGGTTTGACCGATATGTACGAAAATCGCCACGTGTAGTCTCCGCCCCAGAATGAGCAAAAAGTTACATTGTGACCCCGCCCAAAACCAAACAGGAAGTCAGCCATCTTGGGTCAAAGGTCAAAAATGGCGTTTCGCCCTCGAAACGCATCTGCGCGAACTAGTCTGAGGGGATTCATCCGATTCGCTTAAAACTTGGCAACACCACATAGGACCCATTGAAGATGAAAAGTTATCAAAAGAATTTTCGTATCTGTCACGGTTTGGTCGTGGCGCCGCCACAAAAATGCAATGCTAATTTTCGTTAGCACGCAAAAAATTCCAAATCTCCATAACTCTGACACACAAACTTCGATCAGCTTCAAATTTCACACAAAGGACATGTGCCCAAGCTTGGTCATGACTGCTTTGAAACATTTCCCATCATGCCTTGTGTTTTCGACCGGTGTCATTTAAGGTCATGTACACGGTTAGCATCAACAGGACGCCGTTCTAGGAAAAAGCTTATAACTCTAGAATGCAATGTTCAAACTGCTTCATTTTTGATACACACAATCACTGTCCAGAGCTAAACAACAAACGATAACCAATTTACCCACAATGCCTTGCGTTCTCAGAGGGCGCCGCTTCTGTGGTCGTCCAACACGAGCAGCTGTAGCGGACAGACGATATGTCGTGTTGACTTCAAAACACTGTACGATGAACCTACACAGAGGGGAGCAAATTCCTATTGAAGAAACAACAGACTGTGGTCAGTGGGAGGGGCCTAAAATATCACTGGAAAATTCTTCGCCATCTGTGGTCGTCCAACACGAGCAGCTGTAGCGGACAAACGATATGTCGTGTTGACTTCAAAACACTGTAGGATGAACCTACACAGAGGGGAGCAAATTCCTATTGAAGAAACAACAGACTGTGGTCAGTGGGAGGGGCCTATAATGACACACGAAAATCCCTCGCCATCACCACGCCATAAATACGAAAACGCTTATAACTCTAGAGTGCAAAGTTCAAACTGCTTCATATTTGATACACACGATCACTGTCCAGAGCTAAACAACAAACGATAACCAATGTACCCACAATGCCTTGCGTTCTCAGAGGGCGCCGCTTCTGTGGTCGTCCAACACGAGCAGCTGTAGCGGACAGACGATATATCGTGTTGACTTCAAAACACTGTAGGATGAATCTTATTAGATGGAAGCACATTGCTATGGAAAATAAACCAGGTTGTGAAAAGTGGGAGGGGCCTATCATGACAGGAGAATCCTTCGCCATCAGCACGCTGTAATAGGAAAAAGCTTATAACTCTAGAATGCAAAGTTCAAACTGCTTCATATTTGATACACACGATCACTGTCCAGAGCTAAACAACAAACGATAACCAATGTACCCACAATGCCTTGCGTTCTCAGAGGGCGCCGCTTCTGTGGTCGTCCAACACGAGCAGCTGTAGCGGACAGACGATATGTCGTGTTGACTTCAAAACACTGTACGATGAACCTACACAGAGGGGAGCAAATTCCTATTGAAGAAACAACAGACTGTGGTCAGTAGGAGGGGCTTATAATGACACACGAAAATCCCTCGCCATAACAACGCCATATATACGAAAACGCTTATAACTCTAGAGTGCAAAGTTCAAACTGCTTCATATTTGATACATACGATCACTGTCTAGAGCTAAACAACAAACGATAACCAATTTACCCACAATGCCTTGCGTTCTCAGAGGGCGCCGCTTCTGTGGTCGTCCAACACGAGCAGCTGTAGCGGACAGACGATATGTCGTGTTGACTTCAAAACACTGTAGGATGAATCTTATTAGATGGAAGCACATTGCTATGGAAAATAAACCAGGTTGTGAAAAGTGGGAGGGGCCTATCATGACACAGGAGAATCCTTCGCCATCAGCACGCTGTAATAGGAAAAAGCTTATAACTCTAGAATGCAAAGTTCAAACTGCTTCATATTTGATAAACACTATCACTGTTCAGAGCTAAACAACAAAAGATAACCAATTTACCCACAATGCCTTGCGTTCTCAGAGGGCGCCGCTTCTGTGGTCGTCCAACACGAGCAGCTGTAGCGGACAGACGATATGTCGTGTTGACTTCAAAACACTGTACGATGAACCTACACAAAGGGGAGCAAATTCCTATTGAAGAAACAACAGACTGTGGTCAGTGGGAGGGGCCTAAAATATCACTGGAAAATTCTTCGCCATCTGTGGTCGTCCAACACGAGCAGCTGTAGCGGACAAACGATATGTCTTGTTGACTTCAAAACACTGTAGGATGAACCTACACAGAGGGGAGCAAATTCCTATTGAAGAAACAACAGACTGTGGTCAGTGGGAGGGGCTTATAATGACACACGAAAATCCCTCGCCATAAGTACGCCGTTATACGAAAACGCTTACAACTCCAGAATGCAAAGTTCAAAGTGCTTCATATTTGATAGACATGATGACCGTACAGCCCCAAACAACAAACGATAACCAATTTACCCACAATGCCTTGCGTTCTCAGAGGGCGCCGCTTCTGTGGTCATCCAACACGAGCAGCTGTAGCGGACAGACGACATGTCGTGTTGACTTCAAAACACTGTAGGATGAACCTACACAGAGGGGAGCAAATTCCTATTGAAGAAACAACAGACTGTGGTCATTGGGAGGGGCTTATAATGACACACGAAAATCCCTCGCCATAACAACGCCATATATACGAAAACGCTTATAACTCTAGAGTGCAAAGTTCAAACTGCTTCATATTTGATACATACGATCACTGTCCAGAGCTAAACAACAAACGATAACCAAAAACACCCACAATGCCTTGCGCTCTCAGAGGGCGCCGCTTCTGTGGTCGTCCAACACGAGCAGCTGTAGCAGACAGACGATATATCGTGTTGACTTCAAAACACTGTAGGATGAATCTTATTAGATGGAAGCACATTGCTATGGCAAATAGAGCAGGCTGTGAAAAGTGGGAGGGGCCTATCATGACAGGAAAATCCTTCGCCATCAGCACGCTGTAATAGGAAAAAGCTTATAACTCTAGAATGCAATGTTCAAACTGCTTCATTTTTGATACACACGATCACTGTCCAGAGCTAAACAACAAACGATAACCAATTTACCCACAATGCCTTGCGTTCTCAGAGGGTGCCGCTGCTGTGGTCGTCCAACACGAGCAGCTGTAGCGGACAGACGATATGTCGTGTTGACTTCAAAACATTGTAGGATGAACCTACACAGAGGGGAGCAAATTCCTATTGAAGAAACAACAGACTGTGGTCAGTGGGAGGGGCTTATAATGACACACGAAAATCCCTCGCCATAACAACGCCATATATACGAAAACGCTTATAACTCTAGAGTGCAAAGTTCAAACTGCTTCATATTTGATACACACGGTGATTGTCCATCCATAAACAACGCTCGATGACCAAATTACCCATCATGGCCAGTGGGAGGGGCCTATAATGAAACAGGAAAATCCTTCGCCATAACTACGCCGTTTTACGAAAACGCTTACAACTCCAGAATGCAAAGTTCAAAGTGCTTCATATTTGATACACATGATGACCGTACAGCCCCAAACAACAAACGATAACCAATTTACCCACAATGCCTTGCGTTCTCAGAGGGCGCCGCTTCTGTGGTCGTCCTACACGAGCAGCTCTGGCGAAAAGACGACATGTCGTGTTGACTTCAAAACACTATAGGATGAATCTTATTAGATGGAAGCACATTGCTATGGCAAATATACCAGGCTGTGAAAAGTGGGAGGGGCCTATCATGACACAGGAAAATCCTTCGCGATAAGTACGCCGTTATACGAAAACGCTTACAACTCCAGGCCAATTCCCAAATCCCCAACAGTGGTATACGTGACCGTGGGTTACCGCCCCCGGCCGCTTCATCGGAACCTATGACGCCGCTCGCGGCTTTAATTATTATTATTATTATTATTATTATTATTATTATTATTATAGTAGTAGTTATTATTCTGCCAGTGCAAGTAACTCCAACAGTTTTCAACCAATTTTAAACAAGTTTGGTGTCAAAATGTTCAGCTACTTTTTCTGTTTCAACTTTTTTGTAACTTTATCACTTTTTAAACAATTGAACTTCTTCACTTTTCACCTTCCCATTCACTTTTGAGAAAACTCAACTTTCAACCCTCCAACTTTGAAGTTCCACTGTTCAGCCATTCTTCAACCGATTTAAACCATTCAACTTCTAAAATGTTCACAAATCTGTTGTCTTTTAATTTCTATCTTCACATTTTCTCTATCTTTAACTGTTTTTGACCAATGAAGCTTCAAGCACAACCATTAAATCTTCATGTTCCTCAAATTAGAGTGGAGTACTCGTGAACTAAGAGTGTCTCAAAATTGTCAAACAAATTGTCATAACTTCCAAAATATTGAACACAGAGACCTAATTTTCTCAAAAGTAGTAGATGTGTGTTTAGCTGCTCACAATATTACATTTTTAGTAAAAGGTTTAGCAGTTTTTGATTTATCAAGCCTGAAGTGGACATAATCCCACAAATCTACAGGGTTGTTTCCATTGGGGAATCATCAAGTCACTGCTTAAAATCCATGGTTTTTCTCTCGTCCTCCTGGGCACACCTTTTGCCTTAAAAACATGAAATTTAACTCATTTGTAGTCTAAAGCCTTGTGATTCTCACAAACTGCCCAGTTTTTCTGTAAATGATTTAGTTTTCTATTTGTGATGTGTTTTACACAAGTTCCTCCTGGCTGTAACAGGCTAAATTCTGCTTGTCATCCTGTACACAACCTCCCACAGGTGCATGTGATCACTGCAGTTACCATGGTAACTAATTAGCTCGGATGACATTATTTAACCTTTCACCTATGACTTCATCTTTTAAATCTATCTTTCTGTGTGATTTACATGTTCTCTCCACCTTTTCTCCCTTTATAGGAACTTTTAACCCTTTCAGCCATTTTGTAACTGATTTAAACCAACCTTTAACATGTTCAGTTACTACCTGCAACCCATTACAACTTCTTTTTTTCAACTTTTTAACATTTTTCAACTTTTTAAAAACTTTTTTTAACATATTTAAACTTTTTCAACAAATTGTAGCTTTTTTTTTAACCAAAATGTTAATATTAAGCTATTGCTAGGTTATTGCTATTGTTAGGTGAATGCTAATGATTTTTTCAACTTTTTTAAACCATTTCTTTTTTTTTTCAACCTAATTTGCTAATATTAAGCTGTAACCTGGCAGGTTATTGCTGTTGCAAAGAAAACATCACACACACTATATATATATATATATATATATATATATATATATAAACTACAAATGGCGGTGCATCTGTTCTATGTTTTTGTCCTATATATATATATATATATATATATATATATATATATAGAACATTTTGTTTCTGAAAAAAGTAACTTGAACGTAATGATTAATGTTGGGAATACAAACATTTTACTTTTGCCTGTTTTGGTCTTGTCTATGTTTGAAGATTTGGTAACACAAACCATTTTATAATATTTAATTATTTACAGATACTTAGTAGTAAGAAAAACTCCAAAAAGGAACAGGTCACCTGATTGGCTGAGGAGGTTTTAATGAGCTGCAGGTGCAGCTGGGAGGGGCTTAGCTTTCCCACAGGGTCAGAGTGTGGTCACCCAGCTGGGAGGGGCTTAGCTTTCCCACAGGGTCAGAGTGAGGTCACCCAGCTGGGAGGGGCTTAGCTTTCCCACAGGGTCAGAGTGAGGTCACCCAGCTGGGAGGGGCTTAGCTTTCCCACAGGGTCAGAGTGAGGTCACCCAGCTGGGAGGGGCTTAGCTTTCCCACAGGGTCAGAGTGAGGTCACCCAGCTGGGAGGGGCTTATCTTTCCCACAGGGTCAGAGTGAGGTCACCCAGCTGGGAGGGGCTTAGCTTTCCCACAGGGTCAGAGTGAGGCCACCCAGCTGGGAGGGGCTTAGCTTTCCCACAGGGTCAGAGTGAGGTCACCCAGCTGGGAGGGGCTTAGCTTTCCCACAGGGTCAGAGTGAGGTCACCCAGCTGGGAGGGGCTTAGCTTTCCCACAGGGTCAGAGTGAGGTCACCCAGCTGGGAGGGGCTTATCTTTCCCACAGGGTCAGAGTGAGGTCACCCAGCTGGGAGGGGCTTAGCTTTCCCACAGGGTCAGAGTGAGGTCACCCAGCTGGGAGGGGCTTAGCTTTCCCACAGGGTCAGAGTGAGGTCACCCAGCTGGGAGGGGCTTAGCTTTCCCACAGGGTCAGAGTGAGGTCACCCCTACACAGCCAGCAGCATCTCTCTCTGAATTTAAAATGAAACATTGCCAGCACAGAAACGGTTTTTCTTTTCCACTTTGATTTTTATTTCTGACTTACCTTTCACTTATTATTATTAATAATTAGATAACTGTTTATTAAATAATATGTGGACTGTGGGAGGACCAAACCTTTCCATTGTTTGGATGATGGCTAAAAGAAAATCTGCATTAAAATGTGACAAAATATGAATTTACCAGAGAACAGACCAACTGGTCAGTTTTATTTTATTACAACACAGACGTGTTTCTATTCAGTCTGTGTCACTAACAGCTCAGTAAAGCCTTCCCACCACAACCCACAGTGTTTATTTCTATACACACAATTTATCCTACTTCTCCGTATGTTTCCATCACCATCAAGCTCCCTCAAACGCCAAACAGCAAACAATGTTATCAAAATAAAAGCATGATTTATTTAACCAGTGTCACGGTCTGAGTTTACCTCCGTACTGAGATTCTAACCCTAATCCTAACATAATCCAATGAACAAATAAAACACGTGTCCGTTCACTTTGAAAAAAAATAAACAAAAATTAATAAATTTTTTTCTAGCAAAAATTCATTTTTCGTTAGTGCGCATGTCCATATTAGGGCTGAATGATTTTGGAAAATAATCTAATTGCAATTTTTTTCCTCAATATTGCAATTTAGATTTAAAATGCGATTATTTTTTCAAGGGCCTCGTCATGTATTTTTCAATGAACACAAGCAATAAATCAATCTGGTTCATAATAAACAATTTCAGATTTATTTAAACTTTAAATAAATACAAAATGTTAATTTTAAAGCATAGATTACAACAATAAAGCAAACAAATCTGTGGCTTTACCTTTTCAACATTAGAGATGGGTATACTACTACTCTTATCGATCCGGTACTTTATCGATATTTTACTTTTTTTTTAATCAATGAAAAAACACAAAATAACAAAAAAAACAAAAACAAATAATGAACATCAATCTGTTTATTTTTGAAGATTTTTAACAATAAGGCAATGAAATGAAAAATACAAAATAAATAGTTCTAAATAAAACACTATAAATGCATAAATAAAACAGCAAAAAAAATACCGTATAAATATTTTTTTTATATTAACAAAACACTAAATCAACTATCTAAACAATACAAATATTAAAATGAAGCATATCAAACAACTTAACAATGAAAAATTGTGCAAAAGGAGAATTAGTGACTCTGATGCTGCTGCACTGGCTCGTGACAACAAGGCTAATTATGTTGATTTATCCCTGTTTTAACATATTAACTCACAACGTTTTAGCTGTAAGATAATATATGATCGTAAATCACTACTCCAACTAAACATTGTGGGCAGCCGAGGCACAGTAGCGGCCGATGTGCGGGGAAACCTTGGATCGCTACGCCAAAACGACCCAGCGTCCCACGAAGCAGCGGGTTTGCTTGCCAGCACTCGCCGCCACTAGAACAGACGGGAGAAGCGTGGTGCCACGGAGGACTATCAGCTAGGCTAAAGGCTAAGCCGTGGAGAACCCTGCATGGCACGCACACACAACTCATCTGCTTCAGCTGCTCTGGTTCTGCAGCGTCACACACACTTTTCTGACTCAAAATCACAATAGCTGCTTAAACAGCTTTGTTTTACTGTAATGTGCAGTGTTTTGGCTGAAAACAATAATAAATGTGTCGATAGCATTTACAGACGCCTACTCATGAAGTGAGGCGAGCACTGTCTACAGTAGCCCCTCCCATCAGTCAGCTCCGCATGTGGGACTGACAGGCAGCACGACAGTATCAATGCTTGTCTGAGGATTAACGCCACCTTAATAATACCGGTTACAGGGCTGATAAGGATGTAGCTTGTCGGTCCAAAAAAAATAAAAAATAATAATCGCAGCCTTTGCGAGAATAACGCAAATGCGATTAACCGTTCAGCCTTAGTCCATAAATGCGCATATACAATCTCAGTACGATGTGAACTCAAACCATGACACCAGAAGCTAACAACACTTAAGACCTTTTTAAGGTTTTTTTACAAAGACTTTTCAGGATGAAGATAAACTAACATCAGTGATTAATGAGTAGTTCATCACATCCTGCACAGATACATTTGATCCAACATGAACGATATATTAGTTTTTTTACCTGCTGATCTCACAGATTGGAGGACAAAGTGTGATTTCATTAAACTGGCAAAGAGGGACAAACAGATGTGTGTAATGTGCTCAAAAACATCTGGGTGTGAAAGTGGTGACACATAAAGGAGCAGCTTGAAGAGTCTTAAGGATCAAACCATCTGCTATGCTATGTCTGAAACCTCTGTTCTGATTGACTCAGATCTGACATTCAGCATCAGATCAAATCTATCACAAAAACATCTTCTACCACCTAAAGAACATCTCCAGAGTGAAAGGTTTAATGACTCAAAGATCAGGAGAAACTGGTCCATGCTTTTATCTCCAGCAGACTGAACTATTGTAATGGTCTTCATCAAACATCTACAGCTGGTTCAGAACGCTGCAGCTCAGGTCTGAACCAGAACAAAGAGGTCAGAACAGATTAGTCCAAAATTGGCAGAGCAACCTTTTTTACAGTGGAGGAACAGCTTATAATCTTAAACAAATATAATGCATTTAAACAGTGTAACGCACCAGGAGGCGGAGCTTTTATACTCCCTCAGATCTGATCCACTTCATAACTTGGTCCTGACCAGGTTAAGTGTTGCTGAAGTTTATAACTATGAATAATTAAAATCCATAATTCAGAACAAAACAACACTGTTGTTACAGAAAAGGCAGGAATGAAAAAACCCAGACAAGAAGCTGCTGACACTGTTAAAGCATAAAGGTGTTATATTATTTATCATATAAATCCATTGTGTTTAGTTCAGTGTTAAATAGCATACCTTTAAACAGATCTCAAGGACAACCTTCTTCCACCTCCGTAATATCTCTAAAATCAGGAATATCTTGGCCCAGAGTGATGCTGAAAAACTATGCATGTATGTGTTACATCTAGACTAAATTATTGTAACTCTATACTGTCAGGATGTCCTAGTAACTCACTAAAAAGTCTCCAGTTAATTCAGAATGCTGCAGCTAGAATACTAACAGGTACTAACAGGAGACAGCATATTTCTACAGTATTGGCTTCCCTTCATTGGCTTCCTGTAAAATCTAGAATAGAGTTTAAAATCCTCCTGTTAGCATACAAAGCTCTACATGATCTAGCTCCTGTATATCTATAGAGACCTGTTAGTGCCCTATTGTCCGGGCAGATCACTCCGCTCTCAGTTTGCTGGTCTTCTGGAAGTTCCTAACGTGTCAAGAAGTAGAACAGGAGGCAGAGCATTCAGCTACCAGGCTCCTCACCTTTGGACCCAGCTTCCAGTCTTAGTACGGGAGGCTGCTACTCTCTCCACCTTTAAGGCTGAACTCAAAACCTACTTATATGCTGAAGCGTATACCGTATAATAGCATTAACTTAACCAATAGAGCGGACATGGGCTCGTTGCATTATACAGTCCTTGGAGTCGCTGTTAGATTTCAAATAAACGGGAAGAGATTAAAATTCTGATGTAGCTGGTTATGTTATTTACAGTCCGTATAAACAGGACTGAATCATAATATAATCTAATCGCTAGAGCAGACATGGGTTCGTCTGTAAACAGTCGCATTTACAGACCTTGGAGTCGTTGTTAGCTTACCAATAAATAGGAGAATATTCATCACCTTTATAATAAGTGCTGACTAGGCCACTAGGAGTGAGGCCCAAGGCCAAGATAGGCTGACTTGATATTAATGTATCATGTTTTACTGCAGTCAGTGTCTTCTCCTCGTCCTTCTCTCTCTGTTCTGTTACAGGTGTTGTGAAGCTGATGATGTCAGTTCCTGATCTGTGGTTCACGGCTCAACTAGTCTGAGACACTCTGATGTTCTATCTCTCTATCCTGTTCTGTTGGTCCTTCTGTCCACTAACCTCAACCAGTCCACGCAGATGGCTGCCACCTCTGAACCTGGTTCTAACGGAGATTTCTTCCTGTTAAAAGGGAGTTGTTTCTTCCCACTGTCACTAAATACTTGTTCATGTGGATCTTGTTGGGTTTTTACTTTTTTATTATGAAATGTACATTTTGATAAGTGCATTGAGATGACTTTGTTGTAAATTGCGCTATACAAATAAAGTTGAATTGAATTGAAATTACTCCACCAGCTTCTTCCCGGCCGCTCCTTTCACTCTTCCCTCTGTCTTTCTTTTGTCATTATCCTCTTCAAAAGCTCCATACATGAGGCACCCACTATTTAGTCCTCTGTCTTAAGGCTCAAACATACTCAGGCAGACTCCGCGCTCAACGGACTCTCATCTGACCTCAAATACTCGAGCAGACTTGGAGCGGAACGTCACATAGCGGTTGCATGTGAAATTTCTTTAAAATCCTACATTTCCCAGACACTTTCCCCACAATCACTACAGTTCCCACAATCCTTTGCGCATTGTTTACCTTTTTAGTCATGGCGTCCTATACTGACGATGAGGAAGAGGAGCTGCTTTGGAGCGTATTTGGCCAAATTTGCTCAATCTTTTCTCTGTCCGGGAGCGTGAAACAATTAACTGTGGCTGAGCTGAACACTCCGGAACTGTGAATCACCCGCAGAGCACACATTGTGTTGCAGAGAAGGGTGATGTGTTGACGGAAAACCGTCGTAGGGGCGGAAAACTTTAAACCCTGTGCTATAAGCAACAGCAGGTTTTGCAATGCCACAGTCAGGAAATATGTCTTTGCTCCGCTCATGCTGATGGAGGCTTCACGTAGTTCCAGTGTGGTCTGCCTCTGCAGCTTCATCTTCAACTGTCTTGTAGTTGCTTCACAGCAGTCGTTGAGTATGACATGGGACTCCAGTTTAATTCAACAAGCTGCAACGTTTATTTGACCAATCACTCAAAAATGGCATACAGCTTATAATTATTCTGTTCAGGTCACACACACTCCCTCACTCTGCACACTGGTCGAGTGACCAGCGCATTCATTCGCAGTTAAAGGGCCACGCACCCACACACTCACACTGACAATAAATGTTATGTTCAGGTCCTGCATGGAAATTCTTCAACTCTTCCAATTAAAAATACTGTACGCTGGAAAGTTTACACAAAGGACCAGTATGTTTTAATATTCAAAATCAGTTTTATTGTCAAGTAGAGGTTTTAGACAATTTTGACAAGTTTGGTGTCAATAGGCTCAATAATCCATAATATTTCAAATTCTGTTCTCTCTTTCAGTTCTCTCTTTCAAGTTCTCCGAGGCACCGAAAAAAATCTTTCTTTTTCATTACTCTAAACCTAGGTTAGTGCTATCTGGAGTGATTGGATGGGGGTCTTGGGTGCCGTTGGGGGGGCTTGCCATCAATGCTGCCTCAGGGTCAGTTGCTTCTGGAGTGATTAGCCAGGGTTCTTGGGTACCGGTGGAGGGGCTTGCCACCGGTGTTGCCTCAACATCAGTTGCTTCTGGGGTGATTGGACGAGGTTCTTGGGTGCCGGTAAGGGGGTTTGCCACCAATGCTACCTCAGGATCAGTTGCTTCTGGAGTGATTGGCCAGGGTTCTTGGGTACCGGTGGAGGGGCTTGCCACCGGTGTTGCCTCAAGATCAGTTGCTTCTGGGGTGATTGGACGAGGTTCTTGGGTGCCGGTGGGGGGGTTTGCCACCAATGCTTCCTCAGGATCAGTTGCTTCTGGAGTGATTGGCCAGGATTCGTGGTTGCCGGTGAGGGGGCTTGCCACCGGTGCTGCCTTGGGATCAGTTGCTTCTGGGCCTAGGGTCTTGCATCTGCTGGCTTTGGACCTGGCCACTGGAGGGTGCTCGCTGGTTTTTCCCTGGGCGTGGATCTTGGCCCTTCTGCTGGGGCCTTGGATGGAGGGCTCCCTGGGCCCTCTTCGGGGGTTGGGTGTTGGGGCAAGGATAGGTTTGGAAGGTTGGCTGCAAGCTGGGGTTCTCGTAGCGGGTGTTCGGGGCGGCAGCGGGGTGTGTTGGGTCTTGGTCCTTCTGCTGGAGTCTCGAATGGGGGGCTCCCTCGGCCCTCCCTGGGTGTTGGATGTTGGGGCATGAATAGGTTTGAGAGGGCGGGTGCTAACAGGGTTCTTCGTAGCGGGTGTTCGGGGCGGCAGCGGGGTGTGTTGGGTTTTGGCTCTTCTGCTGGTCCCTCCCCGGGGGTTGGGTGTTGGGTCATGAAAAGGTTTGGGAAGTTGGGTGCAAGCAGGGGTTCTAGTGGCGGGTGTTCGGGGAGGCAGCGGGGTGTGTTGGGTCTTGGCCGTTCTGAGGCGGTTGGCTGAAGCCTCTTGGATGCAGCTTTTTATGGAATTGATCAGTTTCCTCTGAGCTGAACCAGGCTCAGCATCCATCTCCTGTATTTTACTTAACCCACCACTCATCACAAACTCTTGGCAAGCTTCACTGTCATGATGCATAACCTTGCTGAACTGGCCAAGCACATGATTTAAGATGTTGCTGGGAGCATTGCTGAGGAGAGGCTCTAAACTGGGCAGGTGAGTGCACTTCAGCAGGATGTTCTTCAGAGCCTTCTTACTTTTGAGCCGCAGGTCCTCCAAACTGCTTGCTCCCGTGTAAAACTGCAGTAATTTAGGCAGTAGGCCTGCAGTGGCTACAGCGTTGGCGTGCTCTGGTGTGTGATGTCCGATCTGACCAATGGACCATACGGTGGCCTCCTTTATGTGATCCTCATCCTCCTCGGACAGACAGATGGCCAGCTGTTGCAACCCCTTGGAGAGGATGACGGCCATAGCGAGATTTTCACTATGAGAAGCGACGTATCCCAGCATCATGATCCCGGGAAGTCTCATGCTTCCACGGCTTTTATCCAGGTAGTCCACCACCTCCACTAAACCATCACAGTTCACAATCACCTGAGATAACTGTGCACTGTGTTTGACCACCTCCCACATCAAGGTGATGACATCTTTCTTTACATATTCATCCGGGTCCTGGAGGCAGATCATGACATCTGGGAAAATGTACGCCGCGATCACCATCTCAGCCAGTTCTACTGAGTGTTTACTGATCTGAATGAGAGTGAACAGCACCTGCCTTTTCAGTTTGACATCAGGGCTGCGGATCATCTGTTTCAGGAGTGCGATGGTGCCAGTGTTGACCTCCTCCCGATCCAGGTCATTTGTGTGCAGGGACAACAGCAGAGAGGCTGCACCTGCATCCACCACAGCCTGAGAAAGCATTGTATTTTGTTGTGCGATGTAGGCCAGGGCCCAGGCAGCAGCCTCTTTTACCTCAGGGTCAACAGCTCCCAAACAGGAGACCAAAATATCCAACCCACCACTGTCAACCACAGCCTGGGAGAGCTCAGGGGAGTGTTTGGCCACAGCATGCAGCACAAACACTGTAGCCTTCTTATAATGATGAGGCTGTGAAGGAATAGACCAGATCAACTGATGCAGGATGTCTTTCTTCACCACAATCCTAGCCAGCTCTTCACTGTGTTCTACCAGACGGCCCAGAGCCAAAACTGCATTGTGCTGGATGCTGGGATCCTCATCCAACATGAAAAGACGCAACTGGGTAATCATTTTTTCCTTTTGTTGGACCTTCATGTTCTCAGAGTTGATTGACAAATCAGCAACCATCTGCTTAAATTCCATCCTTAATGTCTGGGACTGATCATAGGCTTCAATCATCTGTTGCTGAATCATGGTGGGTTTGTCAGAAGATGACTCCATATCAAGTGTTTGGTTGAAGAGAGTGCTCTCCATTTTGTCTCAAAATTTGTTCCTGTAATTCCTTGTTGAAGTAATGAACTTTTTCTTCTTTCGTTGTTATTGGTGTGATGATGAGTGGCTACTCGAAAGGATCCTGTGACATTAAAGGAACCTATGAAAAAGGAGCTTTCTTTGATTTTGAGAGAACCTGTGACATCATCAACAGCAAAGAAACATGCTGACTCCTGATTGGCTGCAGAAGACAAGTTGTGACATCATCAAGAGCAGAGGAAAATGCTGACTCCTGATTGGCTGCTGAATAAGATACGTTAGTTCGCACGAGGATGATGCTGGCTGCCCCTTGGTCTCTGCCCATCTGCTGGGGTCTCGGGTGGGGGGGTTCCCTGGACCCAAACCCAGGGCGTTGGGCGTGGGCGGGTGTGTGCTCACGGGGGCCCTCAGGATGAGGTGGCGGCTGTGTGTGTTTGTGCTCCCTGGAGTGCTCAGGTGTGGGAGATGCCGCTTTTTCAGAATCAGAATTCCTTTATTAATCCCAGATGGAAATTACTTATGTTACAGCCACAGAAAAAAAATCACAAATAAAAGAATAAAACATTTAACAAAGATAAAAGAAAGAATAAACTTTAAATAATTGTATAATTAAGTAAAACACTGTTAAAAAATAGGGATCAGATACACACACATTACAATAGTAGAAAATAAAGTAGGATAGATACTACTACTACTACTACTACTACTACTACTACTACTACTAATAATAATAATAATAATAATAATAATAATAATAATAATAACAATATTCAAATGATATACAAATATGATACAGATATTTACAACAATCAAGCTGTGAGGTTACAGTGATGAATTATACAGTTTGATCTCCACAGGCAGGAATAATTTCCTGTGGCGTTGTGTGGAGCACCGTGGTTGGATCAGCCTGGTGCTGAAGGTTCTAAAGGTCCTAAAGGTGCTGATGGTGCTTCTGTGACTGACCAGCACATCATGGAGTGGGTGGGACTTATTGACCAAGATGACCTTCATCCTTGGACAGGCTCCTCCTCTCTGTCACCACTGTCAGAGAGTCCAGTTTAATCCCCACAACGTCACTGACCTTGTGGATGAGTCTGTTGAGTCTGTTGGTGTCTGTGACCCTCAGTCTGCTCCCCCAGCAAACAACAGCGTAGAGGATCGCACTCACCACCACTGACTCATAAAACATCCTCAGCATTTTCCTGAAGATGTTGAAGGACCTCAGTCGTCTAAGAAAATAGAGACGGCTTTGGCCCCTTCTGTAGAGGGAGTCAGTGTTCCTCCTCCAGTCCAGTTTATTGTCAATCACCACTCCCAGGTATTTGTACTCTTCCACAATGTCCACACTGACCTCCTGGATGGAGACATTGCTGACTGGCCTCTTGGTTCTCCTCAGGCTCTTTTTGGCGTGGCATCTCTGGAGAGTCGGGTTTCCTCACTTTTTGCAAGTGACACTACCCTTGATGTATGTTAATGGTACTAAAAACTCAAATTTCCATATCTCATACAGTGTGGGCATGGCAAGCCTTCAACTCTGGTCAAGATCACCATTTTAACCCTTAAAACAGTAAATCTTATCGATCTGAAACTTCACACAAACTATCACTGTACGACAACTAACACATACCAATAACAATAACTGACTGTAGACACAGCGCCACCAACTTGTGAACATGAGATGTTTTTTTCACAAAACTTCATAAACAATTAATAAATTCATAAACAATCATAGGAAGGTCAGAAACCTGCCTCTCTGTAATCAGCTTTCTATGGCCAACATTTCAGACACTGCAACCTATGGTTTACAGACGTCAATCACTCTAAAGGTGTGTTCACACTGAACGCAACTGAAGAGACTAATCAGGCAGAAAGGGCAATATGACAGAATATTCCATTGATACGTTATTTTTTACCTAAACGGGTGGTTTGGTTGGAATGCATAAGAAAGAGACAAAAATGTCAAATCTGGGGCCAAATCTTAGAAAATGCTGGACTTCAGCTCCATATGACATGGACTAAAACCATCACCAACATGTTTTCATACAATATTATGCATTTTCATTATGTCTTTCACCGGTAAAAGTATTCTAGTGTTATTTAAGCATGTCGTTGCCTTCCCCCGTCTGGAAGTTTTTTAAATAGTATGGCCTAGAAATGGGAAATTATATGATTTTTACAATTCTGATTCTGCTTAACAATTCAGTTCTTTATTGATTTTTGTTCGTAAAACAGGAGAACAAACATGTGGATTAGATCACAAACTTAATCTGTGACTCACTGATTGATCATATTCCTCTTTCCTGTCTCGGTGAATGGACAATCTAGAGACAGACGACATGAACTGGAGCGAGTACTGCAGCCTCTGAGCCAATCACACTCCGTCCCTTGGTTGGTTGGTTGGTTGGTTGGTTAGTTGGTTGGTTGGTTGGTTGGTTGGTTATCAGCTGCAGTATGAGCATGATAACTGCTGCTGGGTTGAGATTAATTCTGGAGCTTTTGAAAACATAATGTGTGCAAATGTTTCTACATATTTGTAGCGTTTCCTCAATTTGATGAAATTTCCACTAACAAAGTGTCATCCTTCAAACAAAAGAGGTTCAAATCAACATCTTTAATCTACATCTTTAACTTTTCCTTGTATTTTAGAGCAACCAAATGCAGCACAAGTTGTCATTTTGATCTAAAAAGCTGTTAAATGATCTAAAAAGCTGTGAAATGATCTAAAAATCAGGCTGAATGTTTTACTCCAATAGAAAACAATGAGATGTTCACAGGCAGTGGGGCCATGTGACATCATCAATCATGTGATTTCAAGATGGAGGAACACAGGCTCTAAAACTGTAAAGTAGTTTCATTTTTAAAATGTTCCAAGACAATTGTTGAATTCTCAGCTCTGTCAAAGAAAACGCAATAGGGAGACCTGATCTTAGATACAAAGATGTGGCAAAAAAGCAACACGGAAACACAAGAAATAGACTTAAAAAGTTGGCAACAAAACCTCAATAAATAAGACTGGATGAAGAAATATCATTAAACCCAAACCCATATCATAGCACAGTCCTTGTTGTTATTGACCGACTGCAAATAAAGAAAGAGAGAGAGATAATGCCTATTAAATCTAAATGCTTCACTACTTTCAGCTCTCCATGTTTATACCAGGATAAAGTATGAAAATACCTTTTCCAACATTAATGCTCACCTAAGTGAACTTCCAAAAAAACATTAAAAAACAATAATCATTGACCTGTTGCTTGTGAAATTTCTTAGATTGTAGGTGATTAAACGGTTTGACGTGGCAGCCGAAGAACTAGTAGTCGCAATAGTAGCAGTAGTAGTAGTAGTAGTAACAGCAGTAGTAGCAGTAGTAGTATTGGTAACAGTAGTAGTAGTAATAGTAGTAGTAGTAGTAGTAGTAACAGTAGTAATAGCAGTAGTAGTATTGGTAACAGTAGTAGTAGTAGTAGTAGTAGTAGTAGTAGTAATAGTAGTAGTAGTAGTAGTAGTAATAGTAATAGTAATAGTTGGCTGAGAAGTGCAATACACATTTACAATTTTGAAAACAAATGCAAATAGCAAAACACTTTTACAAATGTTAAGAGAGAATTACAAATATTTTGTAAAAGTGTTGTTGTCATTTGTAAAAGTGTTGTTGTCATTTGTAAAAGTGTTGTGGTCATTTGTAAAGTGTTGTGGTCATTTGTAAAAGTGTTGTGGTCATTTGTAAAAGTGTTGTGGTCATTTGTAGAAGTGTTGTTGCCATTTGCACCTGGTTTACTGCCCTTTATTTCAGATCTTAGTGAGTCCGCCCCTGAGAGTGGTGTGGGAGCTGTGTGTCAAATAGAGAAGGATGTACATTTAGAACACATCATCAGTGGTGTTCTTTTGAATCAGGAGGTGTTTTGGCCTTTTTAACAATAGTCATCCTCAACAATGGTGGCCAGCTACAGGGTTATCAAGCTTGAACTTGCGCCTCATAATTGTTCTCCACTCTCTACTATGTGCAGCTTTGGGCCACTTCACTCTTCTTCTTTCTTGGTCATTGGCGTGTTGTAACCAACTTGAATATGTGCATATCGCCACTTACTGTACATGTTTTATTTAATTAGTGAGGATGCATTGGCATCCTCACTAATTAAATAAATATATATCGTAATCATTAAACTTTATAATAATAATAATGATAATAATAATAATAATAATAATAATAATAATAATAATAATAATTATTATTATTATTATTATTATTATTATTATTATTATTATTATAGTAGTAGTTATTATTCTGCCAGTGCAAGTAACTCCAACAGTTTTCAACCAATTTTAAACAAGTTTGGTGTCAAAATGTTCAGCTACTTTTTCTGTTTCAACTTTTTTGTAACTTTTTCACTTTTTAAACAATTGAACTTCTTCACTTTTCACCTTCCCATTCACTTTTGAGAAAACTCAACTTTCAACCCTCCAACTTTGAAGTTCCACTGTTCAGCCATTCTTCAACCAATTTAAACCATTCAACTTCTAAAATGTTCACAAATCTGTTGTCTTTTAATTTCTATCTTCACATTTTCTCTATCTTTAACTGTTTTTGACCAATGAAGCTTCAAGCACAACCATTAAATCTTCATGTTCCTCAAATTAGAGTGGAGTACTCGTGAACTAAGAGTGTCTCAAAATTGTCAAACAAATTGTCATAACTTCCAAAATATTGAACACAGAGACCTAATTTTCTCAAAAGTAGTAGATGTGTGTTTAGCTGCTCACAATATTACATTTTTAGTAAAAGGTTTATCAGTTTTTGATTTATCAAGCCTGAAGTGGACATAATCCCACAAATCTACAGGGTTGTTTCCATTGGGGAATCATCAAGTCACTGCTTAAAATCCATGGTTTTTCTCTCGTCCTCCTGGGCACACCTTTTGCCTTAAAAACATGAAATTTAACTCATTTGTAGTCTAAAGCCTTGTGATTCTCACAAACTGCCCAGTTTTTCTGTAAATGATTTAGTTTTCTATTTGTGATGTGTTTTACACAAGTTCCTCCTGGCTGTAACAGGCTAAATTCTGCTTGTCATCCTGTACACAACCTCCCACAGGTGCATGTGATCACTGCAGTTACCATGGTAACTAATTAGCTCGGATGACATTATTTAACCTTTCACCTATGACTTCATCTTTTAAATCTATCTTTCTGTGTGATTTACATGTTCTCTCCACCTTTTCTCCCTTTATAGGAACTTTTAACCCTTTCAGCCATTTTGTAACTGATTTAAACCAACCTTTAACATGTTCAGTTACTACCTGCAACCCATTACAACTTCTTTTTTTCAACTTTTTAACATTTTTCAACTTTTTAAAAACTTTTTTTTAACATATTTAAACTTTTTCAACAAATTGTAGCTTTTTTTTTAACCAAAATGTTAATATTAAGCTATTGCTAGGTTATTGCTATTGTTAGGTGAATGCTAATGATTTTTTCAACTTTTTTAAACCATTTCTTTTTTTTTTCAACCTAATTTGCTAATATTAAGCTGTAACCTGGCAGGTTATTGCTGTTGCAAAGAAAACATCACACACACTATATATATATATATATATATATATATATATATATATATATATATATATATATATATATATATATATAGAACATTTTGTTTCTGAAAAAAGTAACTTGAACGTAATGATTAATGTTGGGAATACAAACATTTTACTTTTGCCTGTTTCGGTCTTGTCTATGTTTGAAGATTTGGTAACACAAACCATTTTATAATATTTAATTATTTACAGATACTTAGTAGTAAGAAAAACTCCAAAAAGGAACAGGTCACCTGATTGGCTGAGGAGGTTTTAATGAGCTGCAGGTGCAGCTGGGAGGGGCTTAGCTTTCCCACAGGGTCAGAGTGAGGTCACCCAGCTGGGAGGGGCTTAGCTTTCCCACAGGGTCAGAGTGAGGTCACCCAGCTGGGAGGGGCTTAGCTTTCCCACAGGGTCAGAGTGAGGTCACCCAGCTGGGAGGGGCTTAGCTTTCCCACAGGGTCAGAGTGAGGTCACCCAGCTGGGAGGGGCTTATCTTTCCCACAGGGTCAGAGTGAGGTCACCCAGCTGGGAGGGGCTTAGCTTTCCCACAGGGTCAGAGTGAGGTCATCCAGCTGGGAGGGGCTTAGCTTTCCCACAGGGTCAGAGTGAGGTCACCCAGCTGGGAGGGGCTTAGCTTTCCCACAGGGTCAGCTAAGGTTCTGTCCATAAAAGTAATGAACAGAACCGGTGACAAAAGGCAGCGCTGGCGGAGACCAACATGCACTGGGAACAGGTCTGACTTACTGCTGGCAATGCTGCTGCTGCGGTCATACAGGGAACGGACAGTCCTTAGCAAAGGGCCCCGGACCCCGTAGTCCCGCAGCACCCCCTACAGGGCACCACGAGGGACACGGTCGAACGCCTTCTCCAGATCCACAAAGCACATGTGGACTGGTTGGGCAAACTCCCACGAACCCTCGAGCACCCAATGAAGGTAGCTGGTCCAGTGTGCCGCGACCGGGACGAAAACCGCATTGTTCCTCCTGAATCCGAGGTTCGACTATCGGCCGGATCCTCCTCTCCAGCACCCTGGAGTAGACCCTGCCGGGGAGGCTGAGGAGTGTGATCCCGCTGTAGTTGGAGCACACCCTCCGATCCCCCTTTTTAACGAGAGGGACCACCACCCCCGTCTGCCAATCCAGAGGCACTGTCCCCAACTGCCACGCGATGTTGCAGAGAGGTGTCAACCAAGACAGTCCTACAACATCCAGAGACTTAAGGTACTCAGGACGATACACCCATACAGATAGTAATTATTACAGTTGTTCAGCATGAATCATTGTCTGTTGTACCTTGTAAAAGGCTGATTTGTTGATCATGTTAATCAGGATTGGCTGTTATGAGCTATGTTATGAAGACTGTTAGAGTTTTAAGATACTCTTGTGTTCAGTACCTGAGATTGCATACAAAGACATAGTCAGGGGTTTTGCTTTGCTGAATCAATACATTTGGGCCTGGTTAGTAGTAGGATGGAGACCACTGAAAATTCCAGAGGCCACAATGGGGGACAGTTGCTTATCTGTCATTGTGTTCTTTGGCAAGGCACTTCACCTACATTGCCTAGTATGAATGTAGTGTGTGAGTGAGTGTTGGTGGTGGTGGGAGGGGCCGATGGCGCACTATGGCTGCCTCATTTCCGTCAGTCTGCTCCATGGTAGCTGTGGCTACAATTGTAGCTTACCACCACTAAGTGTGGAATGAAATACTAATGCCTTAATTCTGTTAAGTGCTTTGACTGTCTATGATAAAGTGCTATATAAAATCCTATGTTATTATTATTATTATTATTATTATTATTATTATTAACAGAACACAAACATGACAAAATCTAAATATTGTTAGTATATTAATACAATATACTGTCTTCATGAAGTATATTGGGTCCGTATTTGACCAGATATGGGGCATATCAAAAAAACTCCGGATATGCATCAGAAATGTCCGTATTCTCGACAGAATCAAAAACCGGATATTCTCGATTCTTGATCTTTTTGCGCAGTGTTTGTAAAGAGAACTGATTTATTTACTCAAGTAGACGCAGTGTTGGGAACGTTACTTTAAAAAAGTAATTAGTTATAATTAATCACTATTTGTTCTGAAAAGTAACTGAGTTAGTAACTGAATTACTCTATAATAAAAGTAACTCATTACCAATGAATGTAACTATTTGTGTTACTGTTAAAAAAAAAAGTTGATATTTGTCAAATAATTCATATTTTTAGATGTGTGTGTCGTGAGGTGCTTCATTAAATTAGAGTTGTTTACAACAGATGTGGACAAAGTCTTCACTCCTGGATATAATGAACACTTCACATGTACGTTCTTGTCTTTGACCATAATTAATATAAAGTAGTGTTTGTATCGTCACCTTAAAAATAACAACTTTTCATCAGATTGTTCCACGCTCACCATCTGCTGATTCATCAAATCTGTGTGTGTGTGTGTGTGTGTGTGTGGTGTGTGTGTGTGTGGTGTGTGTGTGTGTGTGTGTGTGTGTGTGTGTGTGTGGTGTGTGTGTGTGTGTGTGTGTGTGTGTGTGTGTGTGTGTGTGTGTGTGTGTGTGTGCTGGCACATGTGTAAAAACACTGGCTCTGATTGGCTACCATGACCAATGACACTGCCTTAGCCAATCATAATCTCTCACCTTGTTTTTAACCCACCTCCTCACTACAGCTGTGTATGAATCCAGAGGTGTTTTCAGATCACAGTTTATTTAATCAATGCATGTAACGCACCACATGTAATGTTCAGTAACGTTAACGACTATGTAACGGTGTAAAAAGTAATTAGTTAGATTACCCCGTTACTGAAAAAAAAAAACGCCGTTACTTAACGCCATTATTTTAAACGCTGTTATTTTAAACACTGATAATCTCTGTGATAAAACACAAATGATTAGTTTTCTCGTCAGTGTAACTCAGCGTTTGGATATGAAATGATAAATTATCTCATCAATGACACTGAGTGTGTTAATATTTATTACATGCACACATTTTTTTTCTCCTCCATCAATAATTTGTGGCACAACTCTTTAAAATATGCCAAAAGGTGAAGTTCAAATTCTAAAAATAGTAAAACATCAGATATAAATGAATAAAAAAGGGCCTAAATTCAAGGTTGATGTTGGACGAGACACAGAAAAGAGTTTAGACGAGCCTGCAGACACAAATAAATCATGTATAACATGAACTCAGTGGTACTTGTGATAATAAAGGTTAAGGGGTACATGGGGCAATAAAGTTTACATACAAAGTTTACTGTATATAATATCAGTCATTTGGATGAATTCTTACATTTTTTCTAATCCTATCCACTTGTATTATTCATTTAATAGTTAAGTAAAAAAAAAAAAAAAAGACCCCCCCCCTCAAAAAATAATACTCAGGTAAAGTACAGATACTCAATAATACTACTTAATTACAGTACTTAAGTATATTTACTTCATTTGTTCACACTGAATGTATACATGTAAAATACAGTTTGATGTCAGCTTTCAAGTATGGTTGCCATGGCAGCAAGATGAAAGAGAACCAAACAAAGCCATAACTCCAGTAGCTTGTCTGAGTGGTTGTGGTTCAGTTGGACAAACATTCTCTCTTGATCTAAGTATTGAGAAGATAAATAAGCAATATTTGTGTATTTTTAAAGCTTAAATAGTGAAGACCTGATTGAGAAATGGCTGCTGTAGGTAAGAGACTTTACAGACAAAATATGAGGATGAACTTTGATCTGTTAAGATGAAATCAGTAGATTTAATTAAAAATGTTACAAATTATCATTAGAAAATGACTTTAATCTGGTTTTAATATATTGAACATATTATTTCTTTAAAAAAACTTATTGATATTTTATGTAGATAATAGTGTTTAGAGTGTACCAACAGAAAATGCAACACATGCAATAAATGCAGAGACAGGACTTCACATATGAAGTGGATTTTCAGACTGTTTTTAAAAACTCAAATTTCCAAATGACAGGACAGGACAAAATGTCCTTGTTTATGTGAGTCTTAGTGTTGAAATAGTGAATACTAACCTTGTGTCCTGTCTATCCACTTTGACAGAGTCTCAACTCATTTTAGGACAGGTTCTGCAGAGCAGCTCAACTCAATACAGAATCATTGAGTTCATCGGAGAAGGTTCCTTTGGTAAAGTGGCCAAGTGCCAGGTTAATTCCACCAGTGAATTAGTGGCAGTAAAAATACTGAAGGACACGTTTGTGAAAGACGTGGAGGAGGAGGTGAGTGTTTGGATCTCTCCTAGTTTTGGGGCCTCCAACAGGTCTTTTAACTGTTTAGGGAATAGTGATATAAAGATGATCTAATTGTGCTTTTATTCCCCTCCAGCTGTCTATGTTGAGTAAAATCAGCGTATTGGATCCAGACCAGTTTAACTTGGTCAAATTCCACGAGAGGTTTGAGTACTCTAGCTACACCTGCCTCGTCTTTGAGTTGCTTGGGATGGACTTACTCCAGTTCCTCAAAGCTGAAGTGGGTTCTTCAATGTATGTGAACCAAATCCGCCCCATTGCCAAGCAGGTATGATCCTGTTTTATTGTTTGACTAAAATCCTATCTATGATGATGCTTGCTAATGGATTAAGAAAGCCTTGAGCTAAAACCTGAGCTTAAACAGCTCCATAAGAGGAACTCCATTATAATTCTGTCTTTTCTCATCGTGTCCCTGCAGATGTTGGTAGCATTACAGGGACTCCAATCTCTGGGGATCATGCATACTGACATCAAGCCTGACAATGTGATGCTGGTAAACACTGAGGAGGATTCATTACAAGTCAAGCTCATTGACTTTGGACTGGCTCTTCCATCCTCCTCCGCCAAGTACGGGATGCTGCTTCAGCCCATCGGCTACAGGTATGAGGGTGTCAGCCTGAATGACTTCTGTGTTTTTGTAACAAACCTGTGTCATTATTAGGGGTGTAACCATTCGCTTTAGAAACAATTTGATTCATTGTTGGCGATTCCATTCAAAGACGATATTACTTCATTTAGAACGATTCAATCAGAAAAGTCTCAGTGACTTAAAATTGATTCTTTTCTCTTCCTATTTTCAATAGTCAACATATTTTCATTAAAAACTAGATACTGTATTAGGTTCATCAGACTCTTCTGGTTGTTTTTTTATGTAAAAATAACACAACATTAATCTAAAAAATGAAGTGCAACCAACATCTGTTCAGGTTAAATGAGCTGTGGTTGAACCTGATACTTTTCATTTTAACTTGATGGTGAGCTTGAGGCGTTCTGCTGAGCTAATGCTAACAAGCTAATGCAAAGTTTTGATTGATTACCTTTTAGAGCGATTTTATATCGGTTGATGTCATCCAGAAGGCGGAGCACAGATCGATGTAGTTGGATTGTATGAAAAATGGATTAATGGATGGAATGGATGAAGCCTTAGTCATTATAGTGTTGGTACTTAGCGCTAAGCAACAGATTTCTAAAGCGTATTTTATTCATTTTGCTTCACAGGGCCCCAGAGGTGTGTCTTGGCCTTCCATACACAGAGGCCATTGACATGTGGGGACTGGGCTGTACGCTGGCCAAACTGTACCTGAATGACAACCTCTTCCCCGTCAGATGTAAATATCTCATGGTAGGTCATCTTTTTTTATACACCATACCTCCATCCATTTAATGACCCACGTGCTCTTTCTTAGGGTTGTGGCTGTTTTCTACACATGTATATAAAGTCTTGAAGAACTGCCCCTAATGTGTGTAATTGTGTGTTCTTTCTGCAGATGAAAGCCATGGTGGAGTATCTTGGTATGCCGCCAGAAAACCAGCTCCTATTTGGCATGCATACCAAGAGATTCTTCTGTCTGGAGGAGGAGGAGCTTGGCTTAAGATGGAGGCTCCTGGTAAAACATAGTTTTTATTGTTGCTGAACCTTGACTGTTGCCTTAAACTTATCCTAAACCCTTATTATTGTCATTGTGTTTCCTCAGACACCAGAAGAATACTTACGTATTAACGGTGTGAAAGCTCAGGAATGGCCCGCATGGCGCCCTCATTTCTCCTCATTGGATGAACTGCTCTATGTAAGTGTTCTCTACGATATTTGAGTTCAAATACTTAGCAGCGGTCTGTTCTTTAAAATGTAACCTACTTTATACATGTGTTTATAAGCTGAAATGACTCACTTATCATATGAGCGAGAGAGGTTTGAACTTGTTCTAGAACCTACAGTAACTCTTTATTTTCTTTTGTTAATCCAGATCTATGAAGAAGAGGATGCTGAGGAGTTTAAGGACAGGAAGGCGTTCATAGACTTCCTCAAGCACCTGTTGACCCTGGATGAGGAGAAGAGATTCTCTCCGACTGAGGCTCTTCAGCATCCATTCATTACGATGTCCCACCTGAGCCAGGATCCAGACATCAGTGACTAGTGAGTATCTGCACTGAGGAGACAATCACTCACATGGAGATCAACTTGTTGTTCTATTGACTTTTGTACTAATCTTTTTGATTTATTTTTCCTCCAGTCTTACCACTGCACAGGCATTAATGCCAACGGAGGCCTCACTAAGTGTTACTCCTGTGAAGGATGGTGAGGCACATGTGGCTGAAGAGGCTGACGAGGTCCTGCTGACTCCTGCATCCAGCCAAATCACACACAATGAGACAGATGTCCCCAAGGTCCCTCTTTCTCATGGTAAAGATGACAATGGAAGCGTTCAGGAACCTTGCCAAGATTGGGGAAAAGAACTCCATCTTCCTGCAACTGATTCAGGAATCTGTTCCTTTCCAGAACAGTTTCCTAATCATTGTGATGAGAGTCTGGAATCAGGTTCCTCAAAGAACGGACCTGTGGTGGAAGACGTCCCCTTCCCCATCCCCAAGAGGCTTAAAAATGTTCGGAGGTTTTTCTCCCGAATTCGAAAAATGTTTTTCAGCTGCTGCTGTTCCTCCGTGCAGGAGTAATTTCTTTATAAGTAAACTTCTATTATATTCTATTGTTTTTAATATTGTTTATTATTTGATTTGTTTCAATGTAAGGTGACCTTTAGAGGTTTTAAAAGGTGCCTGAGAAACAAAATGTATTTTTATTGTATTGAATTTCTATATATATTTGTAAATAAATACACTTCATAATTTACCTGCTTTGTTGATGTTTTCATAGTTTTGACTCTTTTTCCCAAATATGTTGAAGCTTTTCAGGGAAGTCCCTGACATTGTCGTGTGCTAAAAGTGGTGCAGAGCTGCTGAATGTCCTGATCAAAATGAAAAGAAGCTGAGTTCATTTTTCATAAGTCAGTAGTGGTGATGGCATTGCCCAATAATGTCAGCCCTAAAACCAATTCTAAAGTGCAGCATGATCTCAGCTTCCTCCTATGGTTATAAATAACAATAATAATTATAATAATAATGCCAGTCATAAAATACTAGATCACATATTTTATATACTTAGAATTGGTAAAACATTTATGATGATGATAATACGACACAAATAATAATAATTTAATAAAAGTAATAATAATAATTTTGACTCTCTCCATAATAATTTTCTTAAGGAAAAGCAGAAAACAAAATTTCAAATGCTCATAAAATGTTATCAAGGAGTGGAATAAGTTCACCATTGATCTGATAATATTTTAACTTCTGTTGTTTTGTAAAAAGTGTCTAAGAATCACCCAATCAGGGGCGGATCTACCGGGGTGGCATAGGGTGGCAGGGGGCGCTAGTGCACCATCTATATCTATTTCACTACAGAGCTCCTCACCCGAGCAAGAGTCACGTGTGCGGCCAGAGCCAATCACTGCGCACATAGCAACACAACAGTTGTCATGGCGATGAACACAGCTATCATAATAGCAATGGGAGGGAAACTGTCCTAAGGCAAGCGCAGAGGGGCGTGGAGGACTCCGCCTCTGTAACATGGTCTCATTCATGAGATGTCATAAATGTGCCATGTTTTCTGATAGTAGAGATGCTCCCTCCAAAGTAGGATGGATTCCATCTCTTCCTATCAGGTTCGGTTTTCCCCAGAAGGATCTCCAATTATCAATGAAGCCCACCTCGTTTTCTGGACACCACCTCGATAGCCAGCGGTTAAATGATGACATGCTATAGGCTATACATGTCATCACTGGTCAGATTTGGTAAAGGACCAGAGAAAATTACGGAGTCCGACATTGTTTTAGCATAAGCACAAACTGATTCAATGTTCACTTTGGTTGCTTCCGACTGGCGACGTCGGGAGTCATTAGTGCCGACATGGAGGACTATCCTATCAAACTTACGATTACTCTTTGCCAGCAACTTTAGATTTGATTCTATGTCGCCCGCTCTGGCCCCTGGGATGCACCTCACGATGCCCGCTGACTTCGCTAGCTTCACGTTTCTCACTATGGAGTCGCCAGTTATCAGAGTTTGTTCCCCGGTGAGTGTGTTGTCCTCACGGAGGGGGGAGAACCTGTTTGAGACGTGAACATGGTGGTGTCCCGAGCGGCTTTTTGACCTTCGACTATGCTTACCACGGACAGTAACCCACTCATTGCTGGCCGGGGGGGAGGCTAAGCTAGAGCTAGCACGGTCCGCACCGGCTAGGTCCTGCTTGCTAGCTTCGGTTTTGGTATCAGGGGTGCGGAACCGCTTCTCCAGATTGTTGATCCTCGCCTCCATATCTAACAGTACGCTACACTTTATGCAACTACCATTGTCCCTAAAGGAGGACGAGGAGTAACTAAACATCTGACACACCGGGCAGGAGAGCGGAGGGGAGGAGAGAGAAGCCATAGGTGCTAAATTTAAGCTAAGCTAAGCTAAGGACAAAAGGAAGTTTAAAGGAGATTACACTGCCTATAAGAGGCGAGATTGCTTTTTACTTAACCTTCGTACGTTTAACTCTACGGTAAAAAATTAAAACAAGTGTTTTCAAGGCTAAAATATCAATGACAACAAGTTTGATTAGAGTTAGCAGAACACAGTAGTAGAGCGCTGCAAGCAGCGGTAGAGCGTAAACAGGAAATGATCGATACGTCAGCACGTCACCAGCACGTCACCAGCACGTCACCCATGTAGTGTCAACAACAAAAATGAGTCATGTCAGTCATTATGGGTAAAAGCGGCCTGGGTTGAATCCTGCACTAAATCATCTCCACACATCAAATATAACCACTCACATGATTTCATTCAGAGTTTAGATTTGACTGAAACAGACTTAGGAGCTCTATGATAAATATGTCATTTATTTTTCCGTAATACTATATTTTATATTTAGATGTTGATGGGATTATTTCTGTGCTGATTCAGAGGTTGGATAGAGAGCTGCTGGTGTTTATCTATTTGAATACTATATTATATACTATAATACAGTATCTCCCAAGCTTCATATACCTCAGTGTGCTGTAAGTTCCCTGGTTTCAGGTTTGTTTGGTACATCCAGTCCATGCTCATCCTGGACCAGTGCACGAGCACATGTTGGACTAATCCAGTTAAAGTGTCCTTCACGCTACCTCCAACTTATCAGCAGACCTTCTGACTCCACAATGTTGTAAACCTTCTCAATATCAAAGAATTTGGGGCTGATGTGTTTTCCTCATTAAGGTTTAATTCAACATGTCACCATGGTTACCGCTACACAATGATGGTGAAAACAGGTACAGAGAAACCTGTGACAGAATAACACAACGTTCAATATTGACACGAGCCATGAACACAACCAACACAAGCATTTGATAA
Source organism: Gouania willdenowi (assembly GCF_900634775.1). Taxonomy (NCBI): domain Eukaryota; kingdom Metazoa; phylum Chordata; class Actinopteri; order Blenniiformes; family Gobiesocidae; genus Gouania; species Gouania willdenowi. The sequence goes on from NC_041053.1 coordinate 1,281,055, forward strand.
AACCCAAGTACTAAAGGAACTAAGTAAGAACGTGACAGATAATACTGAACACTTTTGGAAAGTCTTAATAAAATATATTTTCACATGTGACTCATTAAATATGCCATTCTGCTGTTAGGTTTTGGAACATAAATCCCCAGATTGTTGGATGACCGAAGACTTAGTGAGGCCACATGGTGGACAAACGGACCCAGAGCAGCACCAGAACCACGTGTTGCTCCTCACTTTGAAGGCGGAGCTCTGAGGGTGTTTAGTGTTGACAGATGGATGAGATGAAGCTAAGCTCTGCTCCTAGAATCACTCACACATAGATGGATGGATGTGGATGGATGTCTGTGGAACATGAAGGCTGTTAGTGAAACAACTGTGTGAATCCTGTCCAGCACACACAACCCCAGGCTACACAACTACACAACACTATCTCTGGAACAATACAAAGCATTCTTCTCATTCACCACTAAAAGCTAGAACATCTTCTAAATGAGCTCTGCTAAGGTATTTACTCACCTAATGAACTTTACACTGAAGCTGCTAATGGGTCATTCCACATCATCAACACATTTTCAGGACGTCTCACACACTTTGGTCTCAGAAAGTAGTTTTATATCCCAACTAGTAAAGCACAGAGAGCGCAGACCTCCACCAAGTGATTTATTAAAGCACATTTTATTGAAATGAGACACTATGGTTTTTTTAGTCAATGCAGCTCCAGAAGGTGATAAGATTTGATAAGATTACTACCAACAGTGAGGTAGTTTTGATTAGTGGAGGTGACTGGAACTCAGTATTAAATCAGGCTCAGGATTCAACCAGCAAAAACAATATATAAGTTATAAATCAAAAGAGCTTAAACATGAATAAAGGAGGCAGATCTGTGTGACGTGTGGAGAGTTCTCCACCCTCTAGAAAGAGACTAACTCATTATTCAGCAGCTCATAAGCTCCACTCTCAGATTGACTTTTTCCTGATCAATACTATTGATGGACATTGGTATAGCAGACATCTCAGATCACAATGCTGTTCATCTAACCATCCATCTAAGTCATCTAATAAGGAAAACAACATGGAGGATGAACATCAGCATTCTCAACAATGAAAAGGTTCTGCAGGAAATAAAAAAAACATATTCAAGAATGTATCTCTGATAACAAGGATGACCAAATAGAATCAATAACTATATGGGACACTTTAAAAGCTGTGATGAGAGGCAGATTAATATCAACAACAGCACATATGCATAAAATGAAAAGATGAAATTAGAAGAACAAGTGAGAAATAAAACTCAGCTAAAAGTCAATCGTTGGCTAAATGTATCAAGGATATAAGAAATCAACTGTCAGACTTTACAAAAGAAGAGATTGAAAAGAAAATGAGGTTTACAAAACAAACCTTTTATAATTCAGGCCCGAAGGCGACAAAAATATTGGCAAGACTAATAATAAATGAAATGAACACAATCAGGGACCTTTTTACTGGAGAATTAAACTATGATCCAGTAAAAATATAAGACTTTTTAACTTATTATAAAACCTTATATGATCATTCAAAACAAAATAGAAGATGATTTAACTAGACTTCCCCTCCATGGGAACTATTCAGAACGAGACGTTAACTAGACCCTTAATCATAAATAATAACTCTGCTTCATTTGATCTACTTTACTTTCTCCTTCTCTAATAACTTACAGGAGATGCTGAACATTTCAGACTGTATTTGGATTTATTTTGGTAGGTCCATAATTCAGCTTTCATAACTGAAGTTACAGAAATGATGATTCCATTGGTACATTTGTTTTCACTCCTTATTTGTGAAGCGAAACTCAAGACATTCTATATATTTAATTCTTTTTTTGTTTTTTTTTGGCTCCCAATCTTTGTTTAAAAATAAACAAAAATGGGTTCACATCGTTAAAAAAATATTTCTAGTTTCATAATGGCATCTCTCGACCCCCTCCCAGTGTCTCACAAACCCAAATAGGGTCCCAACCCTAAGGTTGAGAAGCCCTTTAATAGCCAAGCATTAAAAAGAACCAAAGTGATTACACATGTGTACTTTTAGAATGAAATCAATGCTAACATCCTTTAATGTTTTCACACAGCTTTGCTAACATGTAGCTTTACGTCTGAATGAATCTGTTTCTGTAATGTAACGATGCTAGCTACTGCTTTAGTTCTCTCACATCTTATCTATTCTTTTTATTCTCAATCGCTGGTTCCTTTTGCCTTAGTTAGCTTCATGTAAAGAATGAGTGAGAGGGAATTAATAATGACGTGTAGCAGTAGCTACAGAGCTGATGGAAATCTGATGCTGATTCACAGGAACATCCACAGGATGAGCTTTAAAGAACTGAGCTCATTAAATCATGTACATTTCTGCTTTCACGTTAAGTTTCCCTCATTAAATAGATAGGGTGGCGTAGCTAGCTAAAGCTAAAGCATTAGCTGTGTCCTTATGTACATAAACATGTTCTGTTCAATTATTTGATCAACACACTGTGTTTAAGATAAATATTATCTTTAAATGAATGCATATCTCCAGTGTGATGGTGTTTAATCAATGCTAACGTTAGCCTCAGAAGATCAATAGAGACGATCCAAGCCTGGGTGACAGTGTGAATAAGAATAAGTGAATAAATCTCAACGTGCTGCATGAATTACTGAAGCCAATTTCAAATGGTCCTCGTGTGCTTTAAAGAGGTTCATCAGCATTCAGTGTAGCACACAGCGCTAACACTGTGCTAACCAGGTGCTAACACTGTGCTAACATGGCGCTAACACTGTGCTAACCAGGTGCAACCACGGCACTAACCAGGTGCTAACATGGCACTAACACACTGCTAACCAGATGCTAACATGCTGCTAACCAGGTGCTAACACAGCGCTAACCAGGTTCTAACATGGTGCTAACACAGTGCTAACCAGGTGGTAACACAGCGCTAACCAGGTGCTAACATGGTGCTAACACAGCGCTAACCAGGTTCTAACATGGTGCTAACACAGTGCTAATCAGGTGCAAACACGGTGGTAACACAGCGCTAACCAGGTGCTAACACGGTGCTAACACAGCGCTAACCAGGCTACTGAGACATTAGCTTAAAGTGAAATCACGTAGGAGTCAGACTCATTAAAGTGATGATGATGAACATGAAACACTTTCCTAAAGATTCATCATTGGATGTTTTATGGCCACTTTAGATTCAGAAGAAGAAGAAGAAGTAATTTGTCCCTGGGATAAATAAAGTTCTTCTGTTTCTTTCTTTAACATTCTTGTTCTTTAAATGTTACATTGGGGATGTTTACTAATATAGAGTGATCATACCGTACATCTTTTACGCTGGATTTTATGAATATATGAAAATGTCCAGATTTCCCAGGGACCCTGAACGCATCTAGGAGAACATGTTAATTCAAAAGACCATAAATCTGCTAATATTTTTTCTATCTGAGAAATTCCACTTTGTTTTGACTAAATGGTCACATGCAGCAGAGAGACGAGAAAGACTGAAAGACCTGTGGATTTATTAAAAATATCAGCGTAAAACCCTCCTGGATGATAAAACCTCCATGGAGGCTCAGATAAACTTATCCTATAGGAAGTTAAGTTATTTATTAAAGTGTATATTTAATGTTATATAAGCCTAGGGTTTACATCACATTAAATAATCATAGTTTTAGTTTCTAAGAGGAAATGTTTCTCATTGTTTTAATGATTGAGAGTTTTTAAGAAGATTTTTATGAGATTTTTCAAGGACAGATTGTTGGAATCATAATAAAGGTTCAGTCACCACTGATTTCAGATTGTTTTTAAGTCTTTGTTTTAAAGAAATAAATACATTTTTAAACCTTATGGACAAAAACAAATAAATGACCTTTTTAAAGTGCTAGTTTTCCTGTGCTTACAACCATTATAGTATGAAGTAGCTTCCACTGTGTGTGTTAGCATTAGCGTAGCCTCTTCTCAGTACAGTTACTGTTCCATCTGTAACTCACCACCATCTGAGCTCATGTTTAAATATAGATTTGATTGGACTGAAAACATGTTTTTTCTTTGGCTTCAAGTTGTTTGGAATGATTTCTAAAAGTTCTGGTTAGCTTAGTAAGAACTTTGGTACATGTGCTAATTGGCCTGTCAAAGCTCTGGCTCCACATTTCTATTTCCAAAAGTACATTTCAATGAATGATTTATCAGTGATCGCTGATGATTAGCATTAGCATTAGCATGTCTGATCGTTATCAAACACCAACACACCATCTGCACTAGCGCTCCGTCCACATGTAAAAGGCCTTCACAACATGACAAACTCACATTATCAGTGTGTGTGTGTGTGTGTGTGTATAAATCTGCCACACAGGAAGTGTCTGTGGAGCTAGTTTCATATTTATCATGTGTCAAAGCTTTTTAAATAAAGCTGTGCAGTAATCACAGCCTGTTCTAAGCAGGCATTTATCAGGACACACGCAATGTGAAATAGTTATTGTTTCAGTTTCAGTCAAACAAAACATATTCAAACATAAATCACAATTTAAAAACATATAACAACACTAAAACAGGACGAAGCAAAAATTCATATATGGCCAAAATAAGTCATTACATTCACTTTGTAAATAATACACACTTAACGTCTCTGTGACTGCACACGATGCAAAGTGTAGAAACACTTCAGTATTTAATAATTCATGTTTCTATCAGTGAGTAAATCAAGCAGACACAGCTTCTGTTTAATTATAGCTTCATTTATTCTATGACCAAACTATGTATGTACGCCAGCTGAACATTGTGTTTAAACCCAAACATGGAACATCATAGGATCACATCAGACTCAGAGAGGACGTTTAAACGTGTGTGTAGTGATTTAACTTGTGTTAAAGCTACTGCTAACCTCTCCTTTAAAGACGTAACATGTGACATGCTAATGACTGATGACATTCTCCTGTCCAATCAAATGTAGATGTTTAATGACAGTCCACCCTCAGGCCATCAGCTCGTCTTTATCTTTATCTACACACATCGTACGTCACAAAGATCAAGATCAAGTCAGTCGTCATCATCAAGTTGAAGTTTAGATAAAGACATGTTTCTCTACAGGGAGTTTAAAGTTCTTTAGACTCTGAACATCACATCAATCAGCCTCAAACAACAGGAACATCAACCATGAGAAGAGAGGAAATCACTTTAAGTGCTTTTTAAAATCCTATTTCACCACCTTTTTACCACTTTGAACCCATTTTATTAGTGATTAAAACCAGGATTTCCATATTTAAGATGACTATAATAATAATAAACGTTCATGGATGAATATTTTTCAGATAAATAAATAAATGTGGTTATCACAGATTCATAGAACAATAGACCATCATGGCCCATTTTTGCTTATTTTTACCCTTTTTCTGTAACTGCACCAAACTCACCATATTTTAACCCTTTTTTTAATCACTTGTTATTGCCAAACTTTTGCTCCTTTTAATGCATTTTTGCTACATTACTCACATTTCTGACACTTCTCCATTAAATTTAAATGCCTTTCCTGCACACATTTTACACTTTTAAGAAATTTTGGGCACTTATAAACCTTTTGCACCACTTTTCAACATAATGTCACATATGTTGACCCATCATTGTCGTAGTTTTAATCCTCTTTTCATTGTATTTCATGCTTATTTATGCCAATTTAACCACATTCTTGATTATTTGTCAGTCTAAACTAATTGTTCTATCATTGACACTTTGAACCTTTTTTTTACCACTTTTCCATCCATTTTTGCCCACTCTAACTTGCAACTTTTAACCAATTTCTGTGGTTTTCAAAATCCCATTTCCAGAGCTGCCAAGCCTCACCCTTTGAGTGTTACAGTCACGCAATTTGACTCATTCTCACACCACACGACATTTCTCACACTTATACTTCACTATTCAATGCTCTTTTTATTTTTTCATGATAATAAACTTTGGTCCTCATGACTTGCCGTAGTTCGAGTAACTGACCGAGATAATCAATCCCAGACCAATCCATGTCTCCTTGTGCCTAAATCTAACCAACCACTGAAGGCATCACACAATAATAAACCAATCAGAAGCAACGTAAGGCGGGTCTTTACGAGCTGGTCTCTAATGACATCTCACACAACACGCACCGACTCATCAACATGTTTTCAGAAAGAAAGTGTTTCTAGACATCAGAGCCGTCTGAAATGGTATGTAACTACCCATTTATGTTCACTGTTTATATTGGTGTGTGTGTGTGTGTGTGTGTCTCTGTCACTTACATGTGTAAAAGCGTGTGCAATCTGATGATATTAGATCATTAAGGATTACAACATAACGATGATCTTCCAAATCACAGAGATCGTAGAACCGTCTGTAGTTCACATTTGAACCCTCGAGGAGCTCCAAACAGCGCAGCTACTCACATCGCCATCTTCCCAGAAGTCCCGTCTCTACCTTGTTTAAAGCCAAAATAGTTCTAAATGTGACTTTTGGAGTTTGTTTTTTTGAGCAAAATTAGTGATGTCACTGACGATCGACGCTGAGGCAAACTCTCCGTTCAGGTCTGGTGCTTCAGCCATGGTGTGTGTGTTGTCTAGTGTTTGTGACGGTGTGTGTGTCTGTGTGAGTCACAACTTTAGCTTGTTAAATGTGAGGATCCGTCACATTTCTATTAGTGACTGTGCTAACTTTATTTAATGTTGCACTGCTGTGTAAATATGCTAAAAACAGTTGAATTTATCTAATATATAATCTGTTAGCAGTTCTAAATGTTTGTTACATAGACATTATAGGACACAAACAGAGGCTAAGGTTGGGAGTATGTCCTGTGCTGTTTCATAGAGAGGCTATACATTAAAAGCTTTAAATAACTGAAATAATAGGCTGTAAAAGCCTCAGCTGAATGTTAAACTTATCATAAAAAAGTTAGAGAAGAAGTTTCTTTTTCTTTTGCTGAGTCAGCAGATGAAGATATCACTACAGTCAGCAGTTCCCAACACGTTCTCCTTTAAAATACCGATAAACTAAATACACTACTGTGTTTTTCCAACCACTCATTTCAGAGGTGTTGTTTATACGCTACAAAGTTCAAAGTTCAAAGTTTTAATTCTGCTCATAATGAGATAAAAACCTTTATTACCAGTGATCAGACGATAAACACCTGAGGTTTATTCCATAAAGCAGGTTATGTTCAAACTCTGAGTATGTTTAGGCTTAAATGATGAAACTCTGAGTATCTCATTCATAAACGTGAGGTATGTTGTTCTCTGAGTATGTTACCATGGCAACATTGTCCATGAACTAAACCTGGTCACTGGCAGGTTTTATCAAAGAAACCCTGGGTTTCTACCTGGCTCCGCCCACCTGAACACTTTAATAAACCTTAACACTTTTCTCTGAAACACATTAGTAACATCACACACCACAGACGTGTTCACATCATTAATAATGTTGTGTTGATTTATGTTTTTTTTTTTTTGTGATAACGGTAGTTTTCTTTCTAACATTGTAGATGTAGATCATTAAGTGAAACACACTGAGAGGTTGATCTACATTAAAACATCTACTGACGTCTATAGTAAAGTTCACTGTATACAAACCAGTGATGGGTTGTGGGTTCGCATCCCGCTCCAGTCTTTTCTCATGACATATTTTTAGGACGTAGAGATGACTCTGGTGACAATATTACATTAAAAATCAATATAAATGATTAGATATGAAGCATCAGTCACTGTGTTTATATCCAGTGTAACAGGAGGACTCTCTATGCAGACATCCTATGATGCTGACACGTCTCCTCAGACACATTTTATTATTATTATTCACCACTCGTCACGTCACTGAAGAGATAAAGTGATGAAGTGATCATAAAGTGTTATTAATTACAGGTGATTTAAGCCACTATAGTCACTGAAGGTGTGTTCAGTGTGAACGCACCATTAGAATTTTCAGGTTCTGTTGAGTTTGTTATTTAGCCCTTAAGGATCCTCTTTCAATTATTCTGTCTTTGTTTATTCTGTTTGAGTTCGGCCTCCTGTGTTTAACTCTTGTCTGTGTTTCAGGTATTCCTGCTTGTGGCTCCACCCCCCAGTGATCCATGTGTGCTTGGTTGGTGACTGATTAGCTCCCTCATGTTTCCACCCAGGTGTGGCCTGTTCCTAATTAGGCCTCCTCCACTATTTAGCTGAGTGCTTGGACACAGTGTGGTTGCTGGTTCATTGTGTGTTGTCAACCCTCCTCGTGTCCTGCTGTGTTTTGGTCCTTGTTCCCTGTACATCCTGTTTTGTAGGCTTTAAGTTACGTTTTTGAATTAAACATGAACTGGTTCCAAGAACGCTACTCCTGCATTCCATCTCTCCTTGTATTTGGGTCCACACCATCCACAAACTGTGACAAAGACAGGCTCATATTCCTCAAGCACCAGCTTAATTCACCCATTAGGGTGAATAAATCACTCTCTTCAGGGTGGTTGTCATGGCAGCTCGAGTAATTACTGATCAATTGATGATGGCTTTTCATCACGCGCGTGCATGAAAGTAAGCCAAGGTTTACATACTCAGGGTTGATTAACCCACTTCATACCAGCTGTAATGAATCAGATAAACAGAGTTTCCCATCGCTGGGTATGTTGACCCAGAGTTTATGGATAAACTCAGAGTTTGTTAATCCTCCTTTATGGAACACACCTTTGATAACTGACACACTGATCAATAAACTGATCAATCAAACAATCATAACACACTGTCCTTGTCTTTAAAGAGATCCTACACTTTTTGGCCTAAAATCTCTGAAACGTTCTTATTAGTCTATGTTCAACAAAACACATTATTATGCACCATATTCATTTTATGAACTTTTAAAAATGGGACTACAACATACAAACATAAGAAGTTTACATCAACATCTTTAACTTTTCCTGTTTATTTTTGAAGAAACCAAAAGCAGCACAAGTTGTTATTTTGACTGAAAAAGCTACTAAATGTTGTAAAAAGCTACTAAATGATGTAAAAAGCTACTAAATGTTGTAAAAAGCTACTAAATGATCTAAAAAGCTGTTAAATGATGTAAAAATCAGGCTGAATGTTTCACTCCAATAGAAAACAATGGGATGTTTACAGGCAGTGGGGCCTTGTGACATCATCAATCACATGATTTCAAGATGGAGGAACACAGGCTCTAAACCTGTAAAGTAATCCTATTTTTAAAAGGTAATTAAAGGAATGTGGTGGTGAAAGTTTAATGTATTATATGTTGTTCATTCTTCACATTTATTTTCTAAACAAAATATCACATATTAAATTTTAAGTGTAACCCTCTAAATAAATCATTATTCTGCTGAAATGTAAAATGTCACAGTGACTGCCCTCTATGGGTTGAAACCAGGATATTAGAGGGAAAAAACGCACAAAATGGCTCCTAAAATACACAAAAGAATTCTAGGTGGAATGAGCCGAAGGAGGAAAAATTGATCCTGACGCCCCAGGGTGACGTGTGCACGCCTACAAATACAGTTTTTTATCAATAATGATGATTGTAATTAAAATCACATGATCATTGCACAAAACTGCTGATCAATTGGCTACAACACCTGTAGCTGTTATAAAAAGAAACGTACACACAATGAATAAAGACACACAGTGGCTGATCAGGCACTGCTGGAGGACGAGGTGCACGGGAGACCAGAGTCAGCATCAGGCAGTATTAAATGGGGGGCATTAAGAAAACTTTATTTTATTCTGTAACAAAATCTATTTCAAATTGTAATGAAGTACTGTTACTTGAAACAAACTTTACTGAAGTTAAAGTAAAATTACAGAATTTAAAAAGTACTCAAAAAAGTAGAAGTACACAAAAAAGGTCCTCAATTACAGTAACGAGAGTAAATGCAATTTGTTACTTTCCACCCCTGATGGTGAGTATTGAGTAGCTAGTTAGCATAGCATAGATCGTCCTTAGTATGGACTGGGCGTGACTTAACTGCTCCAGGAGCCCCGCCCACAGTGCTTCTCAAAGTGTGGGGCGCACACCCTGGTGGTGAATGGAGGTATGACATGAGGACATCTTTGATTTCATGGCAGTCTTCTTAAAAACGTTTAATAGCTGACTAGCTTTTTGTCACAGATTGTAAACAATGTTTGCTTATTTCCTGTATTTTTGACTGCTGCATTTTTACATTTGTTTTATTGTAGGTGATTGGTTTACATTAGTTTTGGATTTATTATGAAATAAGATGTAAGATGTTTCCTGTTAGTGTAATAAATCTGAAAATGTGTTCTTTGTCAGAGTTATTTGGGGGCAATGGGTGCAGGGGGGCTTGAAAGTTCACATTCGTTCAAAGTGGGGAACACCTAAAAAAGTTTGAGAACCACAAGTTTAGAATAATATAAGATGAGCTTCTACAGTTTTATTCTTTTGTCTTTTTCACAAGGCAGAGCTTTGATTGACAGCTAATTATTTTATGGGTTAAAAAGTCACTCACACACTGGCTGTGTCCGTAATGGTGCACTACGCACTACAAGCCCTTCTCACTCATAGGGTCTACTTCCTATCGAAGTATACTTCCCAGTATCCCATGATGCATTGCGAAGGTACAACAACAAGCGGAAGCACATGGAGTCTAAAATATCTCCATCATTTCGCCACCTTTGAAAGTTCTGAAAACAGTAAAACAGTAAAAAATTAACATGTGCTCATTTGATCCATAAATCTTTCGGAAACGCATTTCATGCTGACATTCCAGAGACCTATCTAACTGATCAACTTTCAGTGATGAAATGTGTGTGTTGCCTAGCAACAGCCTCATCTTTTTCCAATTGTGAAAATGTGTTTTCAAGAAGATAAATAAATGATTAAAGAAGTAAACTGTTGTTAATACTGTTAACTGAAATCACACTGGCTGTTGTGCTGAATAACAACTAGACCTCTTGTATGATTTGCTCTGTTAAAGGCAGGGTCGGTAACTTTCTAAACCTAGCTTGATTTTGATGTAGCATGCTCCGACAGCTCCGCCTTCCGACTCCCCCTCCCCCCTGTGCTTCCTCTGAAGCCACACCCCCATCACTCACATGAACGCGCACGCAGAAGCAGACCTCAGCCAAGCGTATGATGTCGCATTCAGCGGTAAGATATACTTTATCATTTTATATGTTAAAAAAGTGACTAATTTACTATCAACGGTGGTGGCCAAGCTAGCATGTTAGCATTAGGTTACCCCGTAGTAAAGCGTTTAGAAGGAGGGCGACATTCGTCCCCAAGTTGTCGTCCTCCTGAAAACAAAGGTTTATTATAATGAGTTTTTCTTTACCACTACTCAGAGTATCGATCAGCTGGTCTGCCACTGTCCTAGAACATAAGTAATACATCTTTTACCTCATTTATTTTATTATAATCATTATTTTCATTTATTTGGCACCTTATTCATTTTCACCTTGTTATTCAGTTTCCATTACAACATCTTACTTTTCTGCGTGTCTATAATTATTATTTTTAGTGTTGTTTTCATTTCTTATTGTTTCTTTTTAGTGCCACTTTTTGCCTAATTACCAGTCAGGGATAATATAACAGACAGAGAGAGGAGTATAGCTGTAGTCTGTAGAAACCTTTTTTATTATTATTTATTTATGTACATTCTGGTTTCTTTTTTATATTTAATATTCTGTATTTATATATTATTTCACCCGAGTGCTGCTTTTCTTTTCTTTCTGTAATACAACTGGAATTGTAATTTCCCTGCCCGAAATAAAATAAAGCATATCTAATCTAATATTGTTTTTTTTTAATTCAATAGATGTAATAGAGCTGGGAAAAATAATGTCATGTCTACAGCAATTACTGATACATTTTTTGTTCAGTTGTAATCATTGACAAAAAGCCTAAATGTTTGATATAATTTCTTATTTCTGTTTTACAGTTCAGAAGGTGAGAGGTTTTATGTCTCTGACCCTGATTACAGTCCGGAGCCAAGTGCATCGTGGAGTCAGAGGAGACGTGGCCGAAGTCAAAGGAGGATTGCCACAAATCAGAGATTGCTTTCCAGATCTACTGGGACATTATACGGGTTACATCCCTGGAACAGTGCAATAATGTTTCCATTATGACAAGTGTAAATAAATGTGTAAATATGACAGCCCTGCACTGAGCATGGTGTTGTTTTTTTGTTTTATCTATTATCATTACAGAAGAAGTAGCTGTATTTACACATTTTTATATAGTATTTTGGCATTTGCTTGAACAAAAAGCATCTACAATCAAGCTCTAACATTTTGAATCTCCTTACTAGTAATGATAACAAATGTGTACACGTACAATTTTTATTATAAAAAAGAAACGTCACATACACTTCATACAACTTTCATCCTGCAAAAACAATGGAATTAACAAAGGCAATACACATGAAGTGTTGGTCGGCAGGTGAGGCTCTGTATGTGGCAGCGTCGTCCACTGTGGGAACTTATTGTTTCTGCAGTGGTTCACCTTTAGAAAGAACATCAGAATTACATATCTGACAGTTACTGCATTTGATAGACAAACCACACCATTTCTATTGTATTTCACTCCATAACAAAAAGTCATTACAGTTTCAGTTGTTCATCAGCTATGTTTATACAAATTCTTTAGTTTATTAGAGCTGTAAAATATGTACAAGTAAACCTGGTATAAATATTATAATATTATGTGAAATAGATTTTTAATTAGCTTTCGCACATAAGCATATTAGTACTTTATAATCAACTTACAAAATAAGTCAACTCACCTCGCCCTCTGCTCAGTTGCATCTGCAACAGGTCCTGGGTGGCTGGAGCAGGGACACCTGACAGAACCCCATATTGACGGGGATCGTCCGTGGCAACCCTCCCACAGCAGACAACCTTTTCCTAAGGATTGCACTCTGGAGGTCTGGGATGTAGCCAGTCTTTGTCTTCTTTTACTGTGTAGAGGCTCCACTTCTTGGATTTTTTATTAAACAACCTGCAATATCTGGAAAAACAGAAAGTATAACAATCTTAGGAATACATCTAAATAACCTAACCGTGAACAATAGGATGAGTTTTCAATGATGTTATTAACAACCTTCACCTTGACCATGTATTTTGTCATTACATAACCACACCTCAAAAATGTAAACAACTTTGGTGCATTTATTTATCAGATCTGTCTCCACTTATGGCCAAATGTCATTAAATTCATCAGCTCCAACCTCAACGTTTAGGTCCTGGGACGGCATACTGAATACACAGGCAAAGAACAATAATTGAGGGATATTATGACATGTTACTGTGATGCAAGTAAAGCAGCGTGCATTTTTTTTAAATAAATGGAAAAAAATTATAATTATAATTACTATACCTTGAATCCAATTGCTGAAGAGCTGTCTCTTCGTGACCACTAATGTCTAACTCCTGGACTCCAGCAACGGAGAAATGATCATCTCTGTGAAAATGACAGAATTACAGAAAGTAATCAGCATATGTTAAACTTGATATGAAATGCATTATTTTTTAATGCAGCAGAATGCCTGCAGGAAATAAAACGAGTTCAAAGGAGAGCCTGGAAGACAATCAAGGGCTCTCTCATCTGGATGACACAGAGTACAACATAAGATCCCCCCTCCCCCCCCTTGCCTTACGTACAGATCTCCCCCAACCCCCCACCCCCCCACACACACACACACCACACACTATCGGCATATACATTTAGTAATAGCGTAACAAACGACAAGTTAGGAAGAATGTTCGATAGCATGGTAATACAACACATGTTCATATCAGCCTAAAGTTACACGCACCTCTCAGACAGTGACTCGGGAGCAACAGTTGACACAGCGGGGTTAGGTAGTCTCACAAGTGAGTCCTTCCACGGCGTTGAAGTCGACGGAGCACAGTTATAGCTAAAAAGAATCACAAATATCCTACATTACAGCTGTTGAGCGCCCTGCTGAAAGCAAACACAACACACACGCTCAAACACGCACACATGTATACTGTACACACTGTAGCTGCTAAACTAGCTCGCACTAACAGAGAATCAACAGTAGCATCGGGCTAATCCAACAACAGAAATACTTTGCGACATGTAGCGCTAACGTTAACATCTGGCTAATATGACAAATAGCTTGAATTGCTTCCACTATTTTAAAAGATAACACAATCACCCAGGCAACAAAACAACCTTACCTGTCCAAAAGTAATTCAGCAAACATAGCATCAGTTTTCAGGCCCTTGTCCTCCTTCAATTGTCGCCATCGTTCAAAAGATGTTCCGATACAGATTTTTGTCTTTCCTCTCGCTAAATCCAAAGACCTCTTTTTTGCAGCTTTTTCTAAAAACGTCTTTCTTTTCTTGCCCTTCTTAGCAGGGCAAGACGTTACCAGTAAACGTGGAATAGCTACTTTCTCCGCCATTCTGTTGTCTACTTCCGGGCTTCCTCTAACCATGGTGACGCGCTTTGCAATGTACGCTCGTGCACGCACGGGGCCGTGAACGAGCAGGAAGACCAGGAGACGTGATTGGTTGAAAAAAAACGAACCATGAAAATCCCATTGGTCGCAGTTATTGCAGATTTACAGACGCTACAGTTGACAGATTTTCTTCGTTCCTTTTTCAGAATACATAAGATCTTCACATCTGTCCGGACATAATGAACATTTCTACCAAAAACTTGAAAAGTGTATCTGGAGATAGTTACCAACCCTACCTTTAAATTGACAATCACAACATTATTAATGATAAAACTATAGGCAAGACACATTTAAAACAGTTTCCCACTTAATAAAATCCCATCAAAGGTAAATGAACTGTAATCACAAAACAATGTCTATACTTATGAATCAACACTTCTGCTTGTTTATCAACAGTATCTAACTTTCCAGAGCAAAAGTAAAAAGCAAATTATATTTTAAATCACTTGTCTCAACAAACTACAGATCAAATAAAATAAAGCAACAAATGATTAAAATCATGTAACAATCACAAAGCTAAAGAGTAAACTGTGATGTTACACTGAGCGTTACGTCATGTCTCTGAACTATTTTACAACAATAACCACATTGTACAACGTGACTTTCTTACTTACTGTAAACCGTTCAGCGCCGCGTTTCGACGACCCATGAAAAGGTCATCGTTGTCGGACCACCATGTGGTTGCTGGTGTCCTCATCAGTCCCTTTGGAAAACAAAACTCATGTTTAGTATAGTTATGTGGCTATAGGCATGCTTCTATATCATTATCACAGCAGGACACACGAGTGTTACAGAAACACACATAATTAATATATGTTCCTTACAGATCCTGGTCGGAAAATATGCTTGATGATGTCGTGGTTTCCCCAGGTAGAGATGTGAACGATGAAAAAGATGTAGTGTGGAAAAAAGGGATCGTAGAAACTGGCTTGCATAATAACACAAAGTTTATTAACACAAGCAGAATCAAAAGAACAGGGGAGAGACAAAAACCCTGTGAGAGCAGTTGGGGTCAGATTTACTCTGAAGCAAGAACAGGAGAGAGAAGCTTATATCTTTCACAAAGTTCTCAGATGTCACATGATTACTTAACAACCTTTTTCTGGGACACAAAGAAAGGAAGCAACATTTGTCCATTTAGGTGATAAGACCCTCACATGATGATCTCATTTTGAGGTGGAAACAAACAGCTGGTATTCTTCCAACATCCTGAGTGACCTGTGGGGATGATTAAATCCTCTGGGCTCCGCAGGGGGTCGGAGCCCAGAGTTTGAAACATTGATTGATTGTTTATTTTTTATCGTAATGTAACAAAGAGGTGATAACAGGAACAAACCTGTTCTTTGATTCTACTGTTCCTTTGCTTGGCCAGGAATGCTGAGGCTAGCACAGTCAAAGTTCAATTTAGATGATTTAATTTCCTACACGTGAAGCAGTAAATACACCTCAATGACTAACCATAATATCATTTAAAAAGACCCAAAAACTAAATAAATAAATAAATAAATAAAATGACCCAAGTTGTAGTAGGTAGAGCCCACTGCAGATGAGCTTTGTCCCCAGCTAGTCTGCAGCTAACTACTAGCAAACAGCTAACTACTAGCAAGCAGCTAACTCTAGCTAGCAGATAACTCTAGCAAGCAGCTAACTCTAGCTAGCAGATAACTCTAGCAAACAGCTAACTACTGGAAAACAGCTAACTCTAGCAAACAGCTAACTACTAGCAAACAGCTAACTACTGGAAAACAGCTAGCTACTAGCAAACAGCTAACTACTAGCAAGCAGCTAACTATTAGCAAACAGCTAACTACTAGCAAGCAGCTAACTCTAGCTAGCAGATAACTCTAGCAAACAGCTAACTACTGGAAAACAGCTAACTCTAGCAAACAGCTAACTACTAGCAAACAGCTAACTACTGGAAAACAGCTAGCTACTAGCAAACAGCTAACTACTAGCAAGCAGCTAACTATTAGCAAACAGCTAACTACTAGCAAGCAGCTAACTCTAGCTAGCAGATAACTCTAGCTAGCAGCAACATGTTATGAAGCGTCTGACAAATCCCCTTAACACAGTCAAGGTTGCCTCAATGAATCCATGGGTGTCAGGATTACTCTTTAACCACATAACGTACAAAAACAGCAGAAACTTACATTTATATCTCTGTCCGTCCAGCTGCTAGCTTGGACCGGCTTCCTCCATCTCCGCCTTGAATTGACGCTCGCGAGTCGCAATGCATCATGGGGCGGTTGAGTGCGTGTGTCGTGTGCTCCTCATGTACACTTAAAAAATGTCCTGAAGTAATGTACATGCAGGTATTCCTGAAGTCTGTGCAAACAGGTCAAAAAGGACACACTTTACACACCATACTGAGTGTGAATAGTGCGTAACTTCAGACACAGCCATAGTGTACGTCCGGTTATTTCTGATGGCCATATTCTGTGCACACTATTGAAGTGGGACCACTACGCACTAAATATGAATGGGAATAGTGCGTAGTGCACCATTTGGGACACAGCCACTGTGTCCATGTGCTAAAGAGAACACAATCAGCTGCACATATTTAAACTTATTTATACAGAAGTGTTTTAATGTATTGAACATTCTCTCCCTCTGTGCTGCTCTGTGTGTGCTGTTCAATCCAAAACCCTCCAAAGCTCCTCATGAGCCATATTTCAACAAGTTTTTCTTTAAAATGAAGTAATAAAATGATTTTGTGTGAATTAAAGGACAAAGTACAGCATGAGTCATTGAAGTTTTACTGTTTTATAAAACACTGTGTGAGCGTGAGCAGAGGAAACGATTCCCTTAAGTGCAAATGTCTCTTAGTGATGGTGGAGTTGATGCAGCGTAACACTTTACTGGATTATTTCCCTCTCAATCACTACGTTCCATTTTAGGAAATATTTCACAATTAATGGGACTTTTCTCCTCAAATATTTACTTTAAACACTGTGAAAATGTTCACTTTAGATAAGATTCTGTGTGTGTGTGTGTGCGTGTGCGTGTGTGTGTGTGTGTGTGTGTGTGTGTGTGTGTGCTGTCACCCTTAGAGTCCAGATAATCGATCACTTCTGAACAAACCTAACGTGGTGTAATTGTTTAGTTTGGTCTTTATTTAAAGGGACAAATGCAGAGACATTAAGATCATAAAAGACAAAGATGTTCTACACCAGAGTAGAGCTAAACAGCTAGTTTCCATCTGTAGTCCCTGGTTACCTGTATAGAACATACAGTAACATGCAATAGATTACAATGAAAAAATGTACAAGAACAATGAATTAGGAACACTGAGAATATAAGCTCTCACTGACACGGACACAGACATGAACAGCATCACACCTGTACATTACATCCACACCTCTTATTTACAGCAACACACCAGTGGTTTATTCTATGAAGCAGGTTATGTTCAAACTCTGAGTATGTTCAGGCTTAAATGATGAAACTCTGAGTATCTCATTCCTAAAAGCAAGGTATGTTCTTCTCTGAGTATGTTACCATGGCAACATTGTCCATGAAGTAATCAAAGAAACCCTGGGTTTCTACCTGGCTCCGCCCACCTGAACACCGTTTCTGAACACTTTAATAAACCTTAACACTTTTCTCTGAAACACATTAGTAACATCACACACCACAGATGTGTTCACATCATTACTAATGTTGTGTTGATTTATGTTTTTTTTTTTTTTTTGTGATAACAGTAGTTTTCTTTCTAACATTGTAGATGTAGATCATTAAGTTATAGACACTGAGAGGTTGATCTACATTAAAACATCTACTGACGTCTGTAGTAAAGTTCACTGGATACAAACCTGTAGATAATATAAAGGAGGAGATGATCATTTAAATTAATACACTTTTAAGGCTTGATTGTTGTTTTATATTGTTATACAGTTAAATCTGCTGCTTTGAAGTTATGATGGTGCAGTGAATTGTGACGCTGCGCTTAGAAGTGACGGGACGTGGGTTCGTGTCCTGCTTCAGTGTTTTTTTATGACATTTTTTCGGACATTGAGATGACTCTGGTGACAATATTACATTAAAAATCAATAAAAATGATTAGATATCAAGCATCAGTCACTGTGTTTATATCCAGTGTAACAGGAGGACTCTCTATGCAGACATCCTATGATGATGACACGTCTCCTCAGACACATTTTATTCATATTATTCACCACTCGTCACGTCACTGAAGCAATAAAGTGATGAAGTGACCATAAAGTGTGACTAATTACAGGTGATTTAAGCCACTATAGTCACTGAAGACTGAACACACCTTTAGAACAGGATCATATTCATCAAACAACGGCTTATTTCACCATCAGGGTGAATAAATCACTATCTTCCGTTTGGTTGTCATGGCAGTTTGAGTATTCTTTGATACTCTACTTTTTAGAGTCCGCAAACTTATATTTACACCGTGTAAACTTGACATCAGGTCGACAATCACATCGTATGAGTGACCCTCCGTGAAATACCACACACAATGACTGAATATACTATCTTCCTCCGTCTGCTCCGCGTTGTTTAAAAACTCCAGTGATCGTCCACAAAACGTGCAAAAGCGGTGTAACCTTACAGCTTGCTGTACCTACTTCCGGTATCTCGGAGCAGAAACGTACATTGATGATGGCTTTTTATCGCGCGTGTACGTAAGTAACCCAAGGTTTACATACTCAGGGTTGATTGACACACTTCATACCAGCTGTAATGGAATCAGATACACAGAGTTTCCCATCGCGGGGTATGTTGACCCAGAGTTTATGGATAGACTCAGAGTTTGTTTACCCGCCTTTATGGAATACCCCTCTGGACAAATACATTCTCTCATTCTGTCATTATTTATAAACTAACCACAAGTTCAATACAGTATATTTTATAAAATACACGTTTATCTCGTTCATGAATATATACACATTACTGGTAAGTTGTCATGTGGTTGAAACATAGTGTCCACCTCAGTGTCCGTGTGAGCAGCTTTGATTGATCCACAGACACATTTTAAGTTAAAATCAGTAGCAGTAATAGTGGATGTAGTGTTATTGATACAGACACATTGGGTCCAACCAGACAGATAGGAATGAACCCAAGCCAGAGTGTTTGTCCACAGTTTAAATTGAGTTCATTGTAAAAGTAACGTTGGGTGACTGACGGTATCCAATGCCTTGTGAAGGTCTAAGAATATTGCTCCTCCTACTCCTCCATGATCAAGATTTAGTTTTATTGTTTCTGTGAGAAGATAACATGCTGTTTGCCTGAAACCCAAACTGCATTTGATGTAAAAGTCCTTCATCCTCCAGATGTTCTGTGAGTTGCTCAATGACCACTTTTTCTATTGCTTTTGATATAACGGTGAGAATGCTAATTGGTCTGTAGTTGTTGATATCTTGTTTATTTCCTGCTTTATGGATTAGAATGATAATGTCTGTTTTTAATGTGGTAGAGAAGGTGTTTTCACTTATTGATTGATTTATCAGTGTTGTTATTGGAGCAGTGAGAGTATCTTTATAATTTTTAGGAATAGTGTCCAACCCATGCATATCCCTAGAAATGATAATGTGGAGATGATTTTGTTTCATTTGTTAATTCTAAACCTAGTCCATCCTGAGTAAATGACTGCATGATTATTGTTAGTGGGTCCACATTCAAGCCAGAGTACTTTACGTGAAAATCCATCAATGCTTCCTGATATAGCTAAAACAAATGGTTTCAGTTTATCGTACCCATCAGCATGCCACATGTAATTAGGTCCATTGAGTGGTACGTTCTTCTGATGAACCTCCTCCGTGTTCTCCTCCCACACCCCCGAGGGCTCAGAGTCATTACATCATCTCTCTTCACTCTGACATTGTACTTCTGTTGAAGTACCTGCCACATAGTCCTGTAGACAAACAGTTCCCCTGGTCCACAAAGTTCTTGCCTGATGGCGATAGAGATGGCATCATGTGATCAATAATCCTTCCTGCGGTAAAAACCGGCCTCGTTAAGTTTACTTTTTAGAGTCCACAGACTTATATTTACACCGTGTAAACTTGACATCATGTCGACAATCACATCGTATGAGTGACCCTCCGTGAAATACCACACACAATGACTGAATATACTATCTTCCTCCGTCTGCTCCGCGTTGTTTAAAAACTCCAGTGATCGTCCACAAAAAGTGCAAAAGTGGTGTAACTGCCCTTGTTGGCTTCCACAAAACGGGCAAAACATTATACATTTAAGAAATGTGATCATAACTCACCATGTAAACATGCTTAGCAGTGACTTTACAGCCTTACAGCTTGCTGTACCTACTTCCGGTATCTCGGAGCAGAAACGCACAATTTCTGGCCCAAAAAAAGTGTTAATTTTGTGTAAAATGTGGTATGAACAGAAAGGTTTTATTCTCCTGAGTCCGAATATGTGCTCGACTTTTGGATATAGTCTGAAATGGGCCCGCTGGAGGCTCTGGAAGGTGGGTTTGCCAGAGTAACCTCCGTCAATCTGCATTGAAGACGAAGTATTTTATTTTGAAAATAATCCCCACCATTTCCGTTGTGATTTCACACAACACACGTACAACAGCAACACTTTTACAAATGGCAACAACACTTTTACAAATGACAACAACACTTTTACAAATGGCAACAACACTTTTACACTACTACTACTACTGTTACCAATACTACTACTGCTATTACTACTGTTACTAGTACTACTACTACTACTACTACTACTATTACTACTACTGCTATTACTACTGTTACTACTACTACTACTACTGCTACTATTGCGACTACTAGTTCTTCGGCTGCCACGTCAAACCGTTTAATCACCTACAATCTAAGATATTTCACAAGCAACAGGTCAATGATTATTGTTTTTTAATGTTTTTTTGTTAATGTTGGAAAAGGTATTTTCATACTTTATCCTGGTATAAACATGGAGAGCTGAAAGTAGTGAAGCATTTAGATTTAATAGGCATTATCTCTCTCTCTTTCTTTATTTGCAGTCGGTCAATAACAACAAGGACTGTGCTATGATATGGGTTTGGGTTTAATGATATTTCTTCATCCAGCCTTATTTATTGAGGTTTTGTTGCCAACTTTTTAAGTCTATTTCTTGTGTTTCCGTGTTGCTTTTTGCCACATCTTTGTATCTAAGATCAGGTCTCCCTATTGCGTTTTCTTTGACAGAGCTGAGAATTCAACAGTTGTCTTGGAACATTTTAAAAATGAAACTACTTTACAGTTTTAGAGCCTGTGTTCCTCCATCTTGAAATCACATGATTGATGATGTCACATGGCCCCACTGCCTGTGAACATCTCATTGTTTTCTATTGGAGTAAAACATTCAGCATGATTTTTAGATCATTTAACAGCTTTTTAGATCATTTAACAGCTTTTTAGGTCAAAATGACAACTTGTGCTGCATTTGGTTGCTCTAAAATACAAGGAAAAGTTAAAGATGTAGATAAAAGATGTTGATTTGAACCTCTTTTGTTTGAAGGATGACACTTTGTTAGTGGAAATTTCATCAAATTGAGGAAACGCTACAAATATGTAGAAACATTTGCACACATTATGTTTTCAAAAGCTCCAGAATTAATCTCAACCCAGCAGCAGTTATCATGCTCATACTGCAGCTGATAACCAACTAACCAACCAACCAACCAACCAAGGGACGGAGTGTGATTGGCTCAGAGGCTGCAGTACTCGCTCCAGTTCATGTCGTCTGTCTCTAGATTGTCCATTCACCGAGACAGGAAAGAGGAATATGATCAATCAGTGAGTCACAGATTAAGTTTGTGATTTAATCCACATGTTTGTTCTCCTGTTTTACAAACAAAAATCAATAAAGAACTGAATTGTTAAGCAGAATCAGAATTGTAAAAATCATATAATTTCCCATTTCTAGGCCATACTATTTAAAAAACTTCCAGACGGGGGAAGGCAACGACATGCTTAAATAACACTAGAATACTTTTACCGGTGAAAGACATAATGAAAATGCATAATATTGTATGAAAACATGTTGGTGATGGTTTTAGTCCATGTCATATGGAGCTGAAGTCCAGCATTTTCTAAGATTTGGCCCCAGATTTGACATTTTTGTCTCTTTCTTATGCATTCCAACCAAACCACCCGTTTAGGTAAAAATAAACGTATCAATGGAATATTCTGTCATATTGCCCTTTCTGCCTGATTAGTCTCTTCAGTTGCGTTCAGTGTGAACACACCTTTAGAGTGATTGACGTCTGTAAACCATAGGTTGCAGTGTCTGAAATGTTGGCCATAGAAAGCTGATTACAGAGAGGCAGGTTTCTGACCTTCCTATGATTGTTTATGAATTTATTAATTGTTTATGAAGTTTTGTGAAAAAAACATCTCATGTTCACAAGTAGGTGGCGCTGTGTCTACAGTCAGTTATTGTTATTGGTATGTGTTAGTTGTCGTACAGTGATAATTTGTGTGAAGTTTCAGATCGATAAGATTTACTGTTTTAAGGGTTAAAATGGTGATCTTGACCAGAGTTGAAGGCTTGCCATGCCCACACTGTATGAGATATGGAAATTTGAGTTTTTAGTACCATTAACATACATCAAGGGTAGTGTCACTTGCAAAAAGTGAGGAAACCCGACTCTCCAGAGATGCCACGCCAAAAAGAGCCTGAGGAGAACCAAGAGGCCAGTCAGCAATGTCTCCATCCAGGAGGTCAGTGTGGACATTGTGGAGGAGTACAAATACCTGGGAGTGGTGATTGACAATAAACTGGACTGGAGGAGGAACACTGACTCCCTCTACAGAAGGGGCCAAAGCCGTCTCTATTTTCTGAGATGGCTGAGGTCCTTCAACAAATTCAGGAAAATGCTGAGGATGTTTTATGAGTCAGTGGTGGTGAGTGTGATCCTCTACGCTGTTGTTTGCTGGGGGAGCAGACTGAGGGTCACAGACACCAACAGACTCAACAGACTCATCCACAAGGTCAGTGATGTTGTGGGGATTAAACTGGACTCTCTGACAGTGGTGACAGAGAGGAGGAGCCTGTCCAAGGATGAAGGCCATCTTGGTCAATAAGTCCCACCCACTCCATGATGTGCTGGTCAGTCACAGAAGCACCATCAGCACCTTTAGGACCTTTAGAACCTTCAGCACCAGGCTGATCCAACCACGGTGCTCCACACAACGCCACAGGAAATTATTCCTGCCTGTGGAGATCAAACTGTATAATTCATCACTGTAACCTCACAGCTTGATTGTTGTAAATATCTGTATCATATTTGTATATCATTTGAATATTATTATTATTATTATTATTATTATTATTATTATTATTATTATTATTATTATTATTATTATTATTATTATTATTATTATTGTTATTATTATTATTATTATTGTTATTATTATTATAATTATTATTATTATTATTATTATTAGTAGTAGTAGTAGTAGTAGTAGTAGTAGTAGTAGTATCTATCCTACTTTATTTTCTACTATTGTAATGTGTGTGTATCTGATCCCTATTTTTTAACAGTGTTTTACTTAATTATACAATTATTTAAAGTTTATTCTTTCTTTTATCTTTGTTAAATGTTTTATTCTTTTATTTGTGATTTTTTTTCTGTGGCTGTAACATAAGTAATTTCCATCTGGGATTAATAAAGGAATTCTGATTCTGAAAAAGCGGCATCTCCCACACCTGAGCACTCCAGGGAGCACAAACGCACACAGCCGCCACCTCATCCTGAGGGCCCCCGTGAGCACACACCCGCCCACGCCCAACGCCCTGGGTTTGGGTCCAGGGAACCCCCCCACCCGAGACCCCAGCAGATGGGCAGAGACCAAGGGGCAGCCAGCATCATCCTCGTGCGAACTAACGTATCTTATTCAGCAGCCAATCAGGAGTCAGCATTTTCCTCTGCTCTTGATGATGTCACAACTTGTCTTCTGCAGTCAATCAGGAGTCAGCATGTTTCTTTGCTGTTGATGATGTCACAGGTTCTCTCAAAATCAAAGAAAGCTCCTTTTTCATAGGTTCCTTTAATGTCACAGGATCCTTTCGAGTAGCCACTCATCATCACACCAATAACAACGAAAGAAGAAAAAGTTCATTACTTCAACAAGGAATTACAGGAACAAATTTTGAGACAAAATGGAGAGCACTCTCTTCAACCAAACACTTGATATGGAGTCACCTTCTGACAAACCCACCATGATTCAGCAACAGATGATTGAAGCCTATGATCAGTCCCAGACATTAAGGATGGAATTTAAGCAGATGGTTGCTGATTTGTCAATCAACTCTGAGAACATGAAGATCCACCAAAAGGAAAAAATGATTTCCCAGTTGCGTCTTTTCATGTTGGATGAGGATCCCAGCATCCAGCACAATGCAGTTTTGGCTCTGGGCCGTCTGGTAGAACACAGTGAAGAGCTGGCTAGGATTGTGGTGAAGAAAGACATCCTGCATCAGTTGATCTGGTCTATTCCTTCACAGCCTCATCATTATAAGAAGGCTACAGTGTTTGTGCTGCATGCTGTGGCCAAACACTCCCCTGAGCTCTCCCAGGCTGTGGTTGACAGTGGTGGGTTGGATATTTTGGTCTCCTGTTTGGGAGCTGTTGACCCTGAGGTAAAAGAGGCTGCCGCCTGGGCCCTGGCCTACATCGCACAACAAAATACAATGCTTTCTCAGGCTGTGGTGGATGCAGGTGCAGCCTCTCTGCTGTTGTCCCTGCACACAAATGACCTGGATCGGGAGGAGGTCAACACTGGCACCATCTCACTCCTGAAACAGATGATCCGCAGCCCAGATGTCAAACTGAAAAGGCAGGTGCTGTTCACTCTCATTCAGATCAGTAAACACTCAGTAGAACTGGCTGAGATGGTGATCGCGGCGTACATTTTGCCAGATGTCATGATCTGCCTCCAGGACCCGGATGAATATGTAAAGAAAGATGTCATCACCTTGATGTGGGAGGTGGTCAAACACAGTGCACAGTTATCTCAGGTGATTGTGAACTGTGATGGTTTAGTGGAGGTGGTGGACTACCTGGATAAAAGCCGTGGAAGCATGAGACTTCCCGGGATCATGATGCTGGGATACGTCGCTTCTCATAGTGAAAATCTCGCTATGGCCGTCATCCTCTCCAAGGGGTTGCAACAGCTGGCCATCTGTCTGTCCGAGGAGGATGAGAATCACATAAAGGAGGCCACCGTATGGTCCATTGGTCAGATCGGACATCACACACCAGAGCACGCCAACGCTGTAGCCACTGCAGGCCTACTGCCTAAATTACTGCAGTTTTACACGGGAGCAAGCAGTTTGGAGGACCTGCGGCTCAAAAGTAAGAAGGCTCTGAAGAACATCCTGCTGAAGTGCACTCACCTGCCCAGTTTAGAGCCTCTCCTCAGCAATGCTCCCAGCAACATCTTAAATCATGTGCTTGGCCAGTTCAGCAAGGTTATGCATCATGACAGTGAAGCTTGCCAAGAGTTTGTGATGAGTGGTGGGTTAAGTAAAATACAGGAGATGGATGCTGAGCCTGGTTCAGCTCAGAGAAAACTGATCAATTCCATAAAAAGCTGCATCCAAGAGGCTTCAGCCAACCGCCTCAGAACGGCCAAGACCCAACACACCCCGCTGCCTCCCCGAACACCCGCCACTAGAACCCCTGCTTGCACCCAACT
This sequence comes from Gouania willdenowi, assembly GCF_900634775.1. Classification (NCBI taxonomy): domain Eukaryota; kingdom Metazoa; phylum Chordata; class Actinopteri; order Blenniiformes; family Gobiesocidae; genus Gouania; species Gouania willdenowi. The sequence goes on from NC_041053.1 coordinate 1,307,170, forward strand.
TCCCAAACCTTTTCATGACCCAACACCCAACCCCCGGGGAGGGACCATCAGAAGAGCCAAAACCCAACACACCCCGCTGCCACCCCGAACACCCGCTGCGAAGAACCCTGTTAGCACCCGCCCTCTCAAACCTATTCATGCCCCAACATCGAACCCCCAGGGAGGGCCGAGGGAGCCCCCCATTCGAGACTCCAGCAGAAGGACCAAGACCCAACACATCCCGCTGCCGCCCCGAACACCCGCTACGAGAACCCCTGCTTGCAGCCAACCTTCCAAACCTATCCTTGCCCCAACACCCAACCCCCGAAGAGGGCCCAGGGAGCCCTCCATCCAAGGCCCCAGCAGAAGGGCCAAGATCCACGCCCAGGGAAAAACCAGCGAGCACCCTCCAGTGGCCAGGTCCAGAGCCAGTAGACGCAAGACCCTAGGCCCTGAAGCAACTGATCCCAAGGCAGCACCGGTGGCAAGCCCCCTCACCGGCACCCACAAATCCTGGCCAATCACTCCTGAAGCAACTGATCCTGAGGTAGCATTGGTGGCAAACCCCCCCACCGGCACCCAAGAACCTCGTCCAATCACCCCAGAAGCAACTAATCTTGAGGCAACACCGGTGGCAAGCCCCTCCACCGGTACCCAAGAACCCTGGCCAATCACTCCAGAAGCAACTGATCCTGAGGTAGCATTGGTGGCAAACCCCCCCACCGGCACCCAAGAACCTCGTCCAATCACCCCAGAAGCAACTGATCTTGAGGCAACACTGGTGGCAAGCCCCTCCACCGGTACCCAAGAACCCTGGCCAATCACTCCAGAAGCAACTGATCCTGAGGTAGCATTGGTGGCAAACCCCCTTACCGGCACCCAAGAACCTCGTCCAATCACCCCAGAAGCAACTGATCTTGAGGCAACACTGGTGGCAAGCCCCTCTACCGGTACCCAAGAACCCTGGCCAATCACTCCAGAAGCAACTGACCCTGAGGCAGCATTGATGGCAAGCCCCCCCAACGGAACCCAAGACCCCCGTCCAATCACCCCAGATAGCACTAACCTAGGTTTAGAGTAATGAAAAAGAAAGATTTTTTTCGGTGCCTCGGAGAACTTGAAAGAGAGAACTGAAAGAGAGAACAGAATTTGAAATAATATGGATTATTGAGCCTATTGACACCAAACTTGTCAAAATTGTCAAAAACCTCTACTTGACAATAAAACTGATTTTGAATATTAAAACATACTGGTCCTTTGTGTAAACTTTCCAGCGTACAGTATTTTTAATTGGAAGAGTTGAAGAATTTCCATGCAGGACCTGAACATAACATTTATTGTCAGTGTGAGTGTGTGGGTGCGTGGCCCTTTAACTGCGAATGAATGCGCTGGTCGCTCGACCAGTGTGCAGAGTGAGGGAGTGTGTGTGACCTGAACAGAATAATTATAAGCTGTATGCCATTTTTGAGTGATTGGTCAAATAAACGTTGCAGCTTGTTGAATTAAACTGGAGTCCCATGTCATACTCAACGACTGCTGTGAAGCAACTACAAGACAGTTGAAGATGAAGCTGCAGAGGCAGACCACACTGGAACTACGTGAAGCCTCCATCAGCATGAGCGGAGCAAAGACATATTTCCTGACTGTGGCATTGCAAAACCTGCTGTTGCTTATAGCACAGGGTTTAAAGTTTTCCGCCCCTACGACGGATTTCCGTCAACACATCACCCTTCTCTGCAACACAATGTGTGCTCTGCGGGTGATTCACAGTTCCGGAGTGTTCAGCTCAGCCACAGTTAATTGTTTCACGCTCCCGGACAGAGAAAAGATTGAGCAAATTTGGCCAAATACGCTCCAAAGCAGCTCCTCTTCCTCATCGTCAGTATAGGACGCCATGACTAAAAAGGTAAACAGTGCGCAAAGGATTGTGGGAACTGTAGGATTGTGGGGAAAGCATCTGGGAAATGTAGGATTTTAAAGAAATTTCACAGGCAGCCACTATGTGACGTTCCGCTCCAAGTCTGCTCGAGTATTTGAGGTCAGATGAGAGTCCGTTGAGCGCGGAGTCCGCCTGAGTATGTTTGAGCCTTAAGACAGAGGACTAAATAGTGGGTGCCTCATGTATGGAGCTTTTGAAGAGGATAATGACAAAAGAAAGACAGAGGGAAGAGTGAAAGGAGCGGCCGGGAAGAAGCTGGTGGAGTAATTTCAATTCAATTCAACTTTATTTGTATAGCGCAATTTACAACAAAGTCATCTTAATGCGCTTATCAAAATATAAAATTCATAATAAGAAAGTAAAAACCCAACAAGATCCACATGAACAAGTATTTAGTGACAGTGGGAAGAAACAACTCCCTTTTAACAGGAAGAAATCTCCGTTAGAACCAGGTTCAGAGGTGGCAGCCATCTGCGTGGATTAGTTGAGGTTAGTGGACAGAAGGACCAACAGAACAGGATAGAGAGATAGAACATCAGAGTGTCTCAGACTAGTTGAGCCATGAACCACAGATCAGGAACTGCTATCATCAGCTTCACAACACCTGTAACAGAGCAGGGGGGGCTATGGGAGAACAAGTGATGGAGGGATCCTCGCCAACTCCACGTTTGGTCAGGCTCTCCGGGCCGGCACCCTCCCCTTGCCTGCAGACCAGACACTGCCAGGAGCAGACCATCGTGGGCCACAGCCACACGCGTTTGTTGCCGATGAGGCTTTTCCACTCAGGAAAAACCTCATGAGGCCATTTCCTGGGCGCAACATCCCAAGAGAGCAGAAAATTTTCAATTACCGTCTGTCCCGGGCTCGTATGGTGGTGGAAGACGCCTTTGGCATCCTCTCCTCTCAGTGGAGAATGTACAGGCGTGCCATGGAGGTGAGGGTAGATGTTGCAGAGAAATGTGTGAAGGAAACCTGTGTTCTGCACAACTTCCTGCGACACACATCTACCACAGCCAGGGCGAACAATCCGACTGCTGAGGTGGAGCCACTGCCAGGACTGGGGAGAGTTGCCGCCAACTACTCTGGACGGGAGGCCATCAGGGTGCGAGAGGTCTTCACTTCATACTTCTCTGCAGAAGGAGCTGTTCCGTGGCAAGACAGCAGGCTGTCATAGTGCACCAGCGCACACAAAACGGCTCTTTTAAGAGCCAACCACATACGTCTATAGAGCATACTTCCTACTGCATTAACATGTGTATAATAAATATGGATAATTGGGGGAGAGACATTTGTCATCTTCATTTTTAACCAGACATAAACAATCCATGAAACCTCACCTCAGAAATTTAGTTAAGGCATTAAAGGTCTCACAGAGACATAAGGAAACTCTAAATTCTTATATGAACATTATATATAACCTTGATGTGGAGTACACATATAGATGTTTAGATGCATTGGTAAAAAATACAAAGAAAGCGACTGTAAACTTGAAAATGTGATTTTACTCAACAATCCTTAAAGAACACTATTCACATGTACTTTATAATACCTCGATTTTAAACAAACTATTATATTAACTTTATAATACCTCGATTTTAAACAAACTATTATATTAACTTTATAAAACTTTAAACTAAACTATTTACAATGTGATTTCTACCATGCAAAGAGTGCCCCCACCCCACCCCACCCCACCCCACCCCACCCCACCCCACCCAGTCAAATCTAAAACTTATTCAAAATGTTCTAAATTTAGAGTCACCGGAAGATTATCAACAAGTACTTTGTACATTTGTAATTTTACAAAGTCCCTGTTTTCTGGGGGCACTCTTTGCAGGGTAGGAAGCAGGCTTTTTAAAAACATTTCATCTGCCGACATAGGTGGTGGTGGAGAAGGAGGAGGTCTTCTGAGGGCCTCCATGATGACCAGGTCCATCTCACTTGGGCCTTGGCTGGGTCTCTTCTTGGCACTGTTTCCTTTAAAGAAACATATTTTAACATATATTAATAGCTTATCAAGTCACTGTTACTTAAATACGATCATAGATATATTTTAATTAATCGAGGTAATGATCAACATTGTCATCACTGATATACCAAGCATTTATAGATACATTGTATTTATAACAGAATGCAAAACAACTTCTGTTATGATCATACCAGATGGTTTGGCTGCACTTGATCCTGCAGGAGATGCTGCTGCAGCATTAGCAGGAACCCCATCAGCACCTCCAGCCTCCACATCTTCACCACCAGCATCCTCTCCTTCACCCTCACCTTCTGCTTCCTGTCCCTCATTGTTTACCTCTGAGTGACAACAAACATGAGATATGAAACATTACTATACATTTTAAATCATGATACTAGATTTTTATCCCCCCCACCCACACTAGAAGAAGCCCTATTGTGCATAAAGGTCTGATTATGAAGCAGATACATTTTTCTATATGTATATATGTCTGCACTGATAAACAAACCTCCAGTCTCTGATGGATGACCATATTCTGCAGCCCTGTCTTCCTCAACCCCCTGCACCATGTTGCTGCTGGTGTCTCTCGGTGAAATGAAGGGGTCGAGGAAGGACATGACCACAGAGTATTTCCACCTTTTTGATGGCCCTGCAGCTGACCCACTCCTTTTCTCCAGACACTTTCTTTTTTCCTTTAAGTATGTGTCTCTCAGGCCCTTCCACCTTTAACGGCAGAGATCCGCTGTCATAAACAGCAGAAAAATAAACAATAATATGTATACAACGGTATAACATATATCAATCCTTACTAAATAAAATAAAATGTTTTTATTAATTTATATATTGCCACTCTAAATTTAATTGATGACGTTTGTTTTATAAATATGAAATAGTGTATCAATATTATGTACATGTATGTGTGTATGTGTAACCCTTATACAAATTACAATATTACAGTATCCATGTTACGGTATACATGTACAGACTGTATATATAAAAATTGTGCAGAATTTATATTGAGTGTGTATTGTAAAAATAGTAATATAAGTTAAATATTTTTTGTGTGTGATATTATGTAGATAACCTGGTTTAGTTATGTTGTGATGGTGAAATAAGCTTTGCTTCAACCTATACCCTTTCGGCTGAAGAATTGAACTACTGAGTGTTGTTTGTTCTGTACTTGTTTATGAAGACTATATAATTCTAATTCAATTCAATGAACCACAAGTGAAAAAGGCGGTAAAATGACACAGCGGCCAATAGCTGCAAATCCTAGCTCATTGCCGACTTTCAAAGATGAAAACTACAGAGAAAGAAGATTTACCTGCTAGTCCCACCGCTTCGCCGATCCTCCTCCACGCCAGGTCCTTCTTGGTCCGGTCCCGGTACCAATAACTGGCTGTGTTGTACAGCTCAGAGTTGTCACACACGGCTATGATTAGCTTGTCATCCATGTTTGAATAGGTGAGTGGACTGGTTTCCGCGTTGACGGCATGACGTCATTGCCAACGAGGACTCTGATTGGCGTTCGCGCCTGCGCGTCACGCGAAACTGCCGCTGGAGTTCAATATTTTCAACTCAAGCGAACGGCGAATAACGCGAAAATCGGGAGCGCGCTTGCCGCAGCCTTCGCGTTCAACGCGCGAAACAGTTCGCGCCGCCCCACCGGCGAATAATTCGCCTCCCAGCGCGTCTAAACCATTGACTTTGCATGTAATCTGTTCGCTTGTGCCGCAGAAACCGCGATTGGTGTAAAAGCAGCATAAGACTGGAAGCTGGGTCCAAAGGTGAGGAGCCTGCACTGCGCAAAAAGATCAAGAATCGAGAATATCCGGTTTTTGATTCTGTCGAGAATACGGACATTTCCGATGCATATCCGGAGTTTTTTTGATATGCCCCATATCTGGTCAAATACGGACCCAATATACTTCATGAAGACAGTATATTTTGTTAGGATACTAACAGTATTTAGATTTTGTCATATATGTGTTCCGGAAATGTCCTCAGGGTGAAAACACCCAGAATCCCTAAATATCCGGTTTTTGATTCTGTCGAGAATACGGACTTTTCTGATGCATATCCGGAGTTTTTTTGATATGCCCCATATCTGGTCAAATACGGACCCAATATACTTCATGAAGACAGTATATTGTATTAATATACTAACAATATTTAGATTTTGTCATGTTTGTGTTCTGTTAATAATAATAATAATAATAATAATAATAACATAGGATTTTATATAGCACTTTATCATAGACACTCAAAGCACTTAACAGAATTAAGGCATTAGTATTTCACTCCACACTTAGTGGTGGTAAGCTACAATTGTGGCCACAGCTACCATGGAGCAGACTGACGGAAATGAGGCAGCCATAGTGCGCCATCGGCCCCTCCCACCACCACCAACACTCACTCACACACTACATTCATACTAGGCAATGTAGGTGAAGTGCCTTGCCAAAGAACACAATGACAGATAAGCAACTGTCCCCCATTGTGGCCCCTGGAATTTTCAGTTATTTCAGTTTATTAATCCATGTTTCTGTTAAAGCAACAATGTTAAATGGTTGCTGTAAATAATCCTTAATGTTATTGAAGTCTGCATTTCAACTTCTACAGTTGAAGTACACAATAGATAAGGCTTCATTACAATTGAAAGTCTGCATAAATTGCTCATCTGAGAAATAGTCACATTAATTATTAATAGATGAAAATAAATTATTGTCCGGGTCATTTTGTTCATAGTCCACTTCATGCATATTGTGCTCAGTATATTCAAAATTAACCAGTTTTTCCTGTTGATCCTGTACACACGTTCCCAATGCATTAGTCTCCCCTAGTTTTGCATGTCTTCAGTCAATAACACGTTTTCTGATCGGCTATATTACTACCCTTAACTTACATTAGTGTGCCTTAAAATGTTATGGAGTTCTGAGTTATGAATGTTTTACTGCCTCATGTCTGGCCTATAGAGCTTTTTGATGTTTTACCCTTATCTCTGTCAGTTTGGGGCTTTGCAAAAATTGTGAAACATTGGCAAAAATGCTTGAGAAAATTTTTTTTGATACTCTGTAATACACAAGTACATACAGTAAATGAGCAACAAGTTATATAATGAGACATATTGCTTGCGTCTGGGATTGGATCGGATATAGTTTTTTTAAAACTCACTGCAACTTATTTTTGGACTCTTCTTAAACACAACAAAAAAACGAGCCTTTTCACCCGTAATGTTGGGCTAATACAGTTGTGAATGACTGGCTGTCAGATAGTAAAAAGGGAGTCTTTCATTTTGTTTCAATTTTTATTTGAACGTTTAAAACACAGTACATTTAAGATGCATTACAGAAACAACAAAAAAATAACAGACACAAAAGCAATTTATATATATGTACAGTATGTAAAGGTCGTTGGGGGCCCTTCTGCTGAACAACAATGACATGTCGGTTAAATACATCTTGCTAAAGGCAGTGTTACCAACACATTAACAGTTTCTTGCCTTGCAGTAGAAAAGGCGACTTTGAAAGTACAGCATGCACACTGGCTGGCAATTCTTTTCAGTGGAAGGAAAGATGCATGTGACCATGGTACTTCATTAGTTTCCCAGACTGTGCAGTTGCTTTTTTGCCCAAAATGCCACACATCCCCATGCTCTTTGAACCATTTCACTTTTGCTACTGCATGTTCAACCTTTGTCAAACATTCATCCATCCACAAAAACACAAACACTTTCCATATATTTGATATCTCCCCCGGGCGCAATGGTGCATTAGGGTCGATCATGGGATCTCCTGTGACTCTATCAACACTCAACCATTTTGCAGTCACAAATGATGATGATCCTGACCTATAGCGACATGTTGAAAATACATCACCAGCTAAACTATATCTGTTGCTGTACATGTAGTTTAGAGACACTCTCTCTATTCTCTCAGTCTGATACATCACCTTAAACATTGAAAGCAGATCCAAATTGTCTGAAATTGACATTGTGCTTTGTTTAGCAGGTGGAAGAAAAGTTTCTAGAGTATCATCAAGCTCAAAGTTTCTGTGGAAAATATGATCATGAGAGAGATCATGTAGGACATGTAACTTCTCTGCCTGGATAGCTGTGGCAGTGGGGGTCTTACGGAATAATGTTTGGACTTCTGTATCAAATATATCCAAAATACCTGGGCACATTAACTGTTTGCCTGCCACCTGCCATTCAGCTAACCATTTTCGCATCATAATCACTTCAGTGTCTTGGTTATTAGTGTGGTAATCTCCCAATGTACCATTGGCAAGTTCAAATGAGAAGCACCAGAAGCCATGAACAGGTCCAAAGTCTTTAACACAGGACTTCAAATGTAGATGTAAATGCATATTCATCGTGCACCACTGTTTACCATATCGGTTTTCAAAGGATCTACAAAACATTTGGAGACATCTATGGGCATCCTCAATCTGCACATCATTAATAACTCTGGAGCATAGTAATTGTGTTGCTGCAACAAAAACTCTCCACAAAGAGTCGTCCTCTTCTCCTATGACTCCTTTAAGGGCAAAGGTGGAATAGACACAAACCCAGAGTTTCCACTGTGCTGCAGTGAAATTATCAAAAGCTGCCTCAATCTTTGCCGGTATACCAGAGTCAGTGTTACTTGGAAGTTTCAACAAGTTTACCCTTTCCTGTATTGTGGCAAATCCTTCCTTGGAGATTGAACCTCTTTCTTTCCAAACTTGCATCACTCTTTTAGCTGTGCCCTCCAGCAAGTTATGCATTGGATCAATAACATGCATTCGAACAACATCAAAATATGGTAATTCTTGTAAACAGCTGTATCTGGCTCCATATTTACCCTCAATCTTGCTTTTGCTCGCTTTGTTTTTTGCCCTCTTAGCATCTCTGGCATATCTACAGTGGTCCGTGTTACTTCTAACAGGCCATGTATCATCAAACCCAGAGTAATCAACCTTATTGTCTTCAGTCCTTGGAAAGTTTTTTAGGCACTTACTGCAACACATATTTGCCATATGGCCGAGAAAACCTCCAGTTTTCCTTGCAGCTGGAATGTCACTCGCTAAGGACAACAACGCTCCACGGACAAATTGCCCATCAATATCTAACCCCGCCCAAAGATGTTTTAAATCACTGACCAAAGGTTCCAAAAACCCATTGATGTGCTCCTTTGGCTCATGGGGACCAGGTATAACACCAACAACTATAATATTGTCCTTCTTAAACCTTTCTTCCCTTGGAAGGCTCATCAATGCTAAGTACATTACACCAACAGAGTCGTTGATATATTTATAAGGCTGGAACCAGTCAACGTTGAGCATAAAACCAAGATTCCCAACCTCTTGTAAAAATGGCTTGCCTTCATAAACCTGAAAATTCTTCCAGACCTGCCCATCAAAAATGACAGCATATATTCCCTCCTTAACATTACGCTGCCTCCACTTTTCACAGGACTCTTTAAAGCCAGGCCTCTTTAACAGATCACTAATAGATTTGATCAAACTACGATAACAGAATTTTCTTTTGGGGTAAAGAAACTCTTTTTCATCTTTCCCGATAACAGATTTCATTAGCACAGTGTCACATTTCTTACGAAATCTTTTTTGTGGATGTCTGGGAAATGATATATGGCAACATTTTGTTGCCTTTTTCTGGATGACCTTCCCACTTGCATCATGTTTTAACATTACAGCTTCATCTAAGGTATATACAGAATGGCACTTTGGACATACAACCAATGTTGTAAAATCATTTCCATTTACAGATATAGCCTTCTTCAACATGTAGAAAGTTGCAGGGAAATGTGCTGCAATATTTTGCAAAGCCGGCGTGAAAATAAATCAGAATCAGAATCAGAATCAGAAATGTTTTATTTGCCATGTACAGTTTTAAGGACAGTACAAGGAATTTGACTTGGTGGTTGGTGCACAAAACAAGCAACAAAAAGAAATAAAAGAAATAAAAACAAAACAACAAAGAACAACCCAGCAACAATAATAATAATAATAATAATGATAAATATAAAGGATGAGGGATAAATAAAGGATAGATAGAGAATAAAGGATAAATAGGATAAATATAAATATATATATACAGTGCAGCATGGTATCAAGCTGGTGGAGGTGGTGATCGGGTGGGGGGTGGGGGGGGGGTTCAGTGGGTGACTTGGGGTGTGTTCATGTGGATGGTGGCAGAGGGAAAGAAGCTGTTTTTGTGTCTGGAGGTTCTGGTCCTGATGGACCGAAACCTCCTACCAGAAGGGAGAGATTGAAACAGTTTATGACCGGGGTGGGAGGGGTCGGCCACAATCTTTCCTGCACGCCTCAAAATCCTGGAGGGGTACAGGTCCTGGAGGGAGGGCAGATTGCAGCCGATGACCTTCTCTGCAGAGTGGATGATACGCTGCAGTCTGGCCTTGTCCTTGGCCGTAGCTGCAGCATACCAAATGGTGATGGAGGAGCAGAGGATGGACTGGATGATGGAGCTGTAGAAGTTCACCATCATCTTTGTTGGCAGACTGAACTTCTTCAGCTGCCGCAGAAAGTACATCCTCTGCTGAGCTTTTTTGATAAGGGAGCTGATGTTCAGCTCCCACTTGAGGTCCTGAGTGATGATGGTCCCCAGGAAGCAGAAGTTCTCCACAGAGCTCACTGTAGAGTCTCCCAGGGTGAGGGGGGTGAGGGGGGCTGGGTTCTTCCTGAAGTCTGCTATCATCTCCACTGTCTTTAAAGCATTGAGCTCCAGGTTGTTCTGGCTGCACCAGGACACCAGCCGGTCTGTCTCCCACCTGTAGTCAGACTCGTCTCCATCAGCGATGAGACCGATGATGGTCGTGTCGTCTGCAAACTTCAGGAGTTTGACCGACTGGTGAGAGGAGGTGCAGCTGTTGGTGTACAGGGAGAAGAGCAGAGGAGAAAGAACACAGCCCTGAGGAGATCCAGTGCTGATGGTCCGGGGAGCAGAGATGGTTTTTCCCAGCTTCACGTGCTGCTTCCTGTCAGACAGGAAGTCTGTGATCCACCTGCAGGTGGAGTCTGGCACGTTCAGCTGGGAAAGCTTGTCCTGAAGGAGAGCTGGGATTATTGTATTAAAAGCAGAGCTGAAGACCACAAACAAGATCCTGGCGTAGGAGCCTGGGGAGTCCAGGTGCTGGAGGATGAAGTGGAGAGCCAGGTTTACAGCATCATCTATAGACCTGTTGGATCTATAGGCAAACTGCAGGGGGTCCAGGTGGGGGTCGGTGATGTCCTTGATGTGGGAGAGCATGAGGCGTTCAAAGGACTTCATGACCACAGATGTCAGAGCGATGGGTCTGTAGTCATTAAGTCCTGTGATCCTCAGCTTTTTATCGACAGGAACGATGGTGGAGGCCTTAAAACAGGCTGGTACGGTGCATGTCTCCAGTGAGGTGTTAAAAATGTCTGTGAACACTGGAGACAGCTGATCAGCACAGTGCTTTAAGGTAGAAGGAGAGACAGAGTCCGGTCCACAAGCCTTACGGGGGTTTTGTCTCCTGAAAAGTCTATTCACATCTCTCTCTTTGATGGAGAAAGGTGTCTCTGTAGGAGGGGGGGAGGAGGGGGGGAAGATAGGGGAGAGAGCCTCTGTAAGCAGCTGTGGTGAAACTGTAGCTTTGATGTGGGGGGTGAAGGTGTTGGAGTGAGGCTGGTCAGAGGTGTGAGGGGGGTTGGAGTCAGGTCTGTCCCATTGTCTGTCAAATCTACAATAGAAGTTATTCAGACTGTTGGCCAGGCAGAGGTCGTTAGCAGCAGCAGGGGCTCTGGGCTTGTAGTTTGTAATTTACCTGAGCCTCTCCAGACAGAAGCCGAGTCATTTGCAGAGAACTGATGTTGTAACTTCTCTGAGTACTACTCAGTACATTAAACAGAATTCTGAAAATTTTTAAAATTGACTCAAATGCCCTGTCAGAGACTGTAAAGAATAACTTCCACTTTGCCAGTAGCAAAAGCAAGAATGTGATTATGGCATGTGGTTCACAACCACCAGTTTCCTCAGGATTTTCTCTGTCTTCATTTTCACTCCAAACTTCTTGGTCCTCAGAAAACTAAAATGAGAAGACCCACAGAAAACATTATGATCAGCAAAATGAAAATGAAAGGGGATTTTTTCAACAGGGATAGGTAACCAGGATTTGCTGTAGTTACATCTGCACCTTCGACAGCAAGACAAACAGAGGTAATCTATTAAGATACAGTCAAAGATTTGCAACACTCTTATGGATTGGCTGTTATCATTCAAATGACTGATGAACAGTGTTAATGCACATTTAACAATTCATTTCATACCTGCTCATCTTCTGAGGAGTTTTCAGTGGAGCTACAAGGGGGGCTTCTGGTCACCTAGAGCACAAATCATTAAGACAATAACTGGATTAATAACTGGATTGTGGAATGTTTCACATTCTAACTATTTAGTAAAGGTCATTGTCACTCAAAACAATCTTAAAAATTCTATGAAACCAGGGAATAAGTAGCTTCTCTACAATAATGCTCATTACACATGCTTCTTCTGGTGTGTTTTTTATAGATGATTAGCAAAACAAATCTATTTCTTAAGTTTAGCAACCAACAACTAACTTTCAGTTTATTTACCTGCTCATCTTGAGAAGATATTTCAGTTGAGCTAGAATGGAGGCTTCTGGTCATCTGGAGCACAAAAAACAAACTTTATTAATAACTGGATTGTGGGGTATTAATATCAAGTACATGTGCCTGGACCTTTTTTCCAGCATTTCTGTGTCAGTGTAGTTGTTCATCACCTCAGTTACCTTGTGCTGCTGTGGCTGCTGCTCATCTTCTGAGGATTCTTCAATCCGTTGAAATCTTCTCATTTTCTGGAGGTGAAAATATCAAGAAAAATATGACTTAGAAATTAGGACCACACACACCAGGGTTGGGGTCAATTATAATTGTAATTGCGTAACTGATAAATAATTACAATTATGGCGTAAACATAACTGAAATTATACTTGAAAAAATGTGTTGCTGTTGTAATTGAATTGTAATTGAGTTTAGATAATTGACTTTGCATGAAAATGCAATAAAAACTTTGTCTTACACATATCAGATAACACTCACTGTTCTAGGCCAGCCTTGTCCCTGACTACAAAATACATGTGTGACCAAAAAGGTCTCCTTAACAAGGAATTTAACACTTACTCAAGCCTCACAATGGCCCCCTATGGTTTCACACATGCATGACCTGGCCCGGCCTGGGCTGCAATTGTTCAACTGGCATCCTTGTCTGCTCTACTTCCCAAAAGGTGGGTTAATCCCAACATGTTAATCAGGGTTGGTTGTTGCATTCTATAGGTGTCCATTCCTCGGTTACCATGGTGAATGATACCTTGTGAATCTTCACACCCATACAGGTAGAAGGTATTACAGTTTTTCAGCATGAATCATGGTCTGCCGTACCTCGTAAAGGGCAGTTATTTTTCCTTTTTTTTTTTTTACATGGATTGGCTGTTATGAGGATAATTTGTTATTTAAAATATTAATAAATAAAGGGCGACAGCCTTGATTTAAGCCTAACAAGATGAGAAACAAATTAGATGACGGACGATTGTTTCAGTGTATTTTACAGTTCATTTAAGACATGGTTAAGGCATTTAATAATTGAGAGCGTACTTGTAATTGACTTTCAGGGGGGAAAAAATAATCGTAATTTAATTGTAATTCAAATAAATGTTGGTCAATGTAATCATAATTGAATTGTAATTGAATATGGATGATTGAAGACGTAATTGTAAGTGAAAATTTTAATTGACTCCAACCCCGACATACACAATCCTTCAGTTACCTGTTGCTGATGCTGTTGTTCATCCTCTGATGACGACTCAACAAATCGTTTTGCAAAAGGTCTGCTCATATTCTAGAGGTCACAATACAAAGAAAATAATATTTAGTCATTGGCACGCAAATACAGTTTACTCATGCACATACAGTCATTATTGAATGTACACACACATATTATTTAATTTAAATTATCATCTTTACACACTCTTTAATATAAATACTGGAAAAGATAACTACCTCATGTTCACTTCATCATCCTTTCACACTACTCACCACTGCAATATTATATATATATATATATATATATATAATCTTGTTTTTTCTTGTACATATTAGTCTTTAAATGACTTGTTTATTTTTAGTTGACTGTACTGTTAATATTATTGTTTACATTGTACAGAGAGAGCACAGTCTACCAAAGTCTAATTCCTTGTGTGCATTTCATGAATTTCCTTGTGATTAGCATTCTTACCCTATTCGTAAATCATTCTGGATTAAGAGTGTTTTCTAAACACCTAAATTGTAAAAACGGGTTCTCAACTGGTCTCACCCTGGGACCCACTTTTTACCACTGTCATCAAATCACGACCCACTTTTTTTTTTTTTTTTTTTTTAGAATTCAACCAATCAAATTTAGTTTTTCAAAAATAACTGTTGAAAACACATGTATAATCTCCAGGGTGAATCCCGCGAATCCATAAAAAGTCTTAAAAGGCATTAAATTAATGAATCTAAAAATAAGCCCTTTATTGTCAATAAAATGTCTTAAATCAATGTTTCAAAAGTGTTACATTTTAACATAAGTATACATTTATGATTGTAATTATTCTCACATTTCAAAATAAATGGCAACATTATTATTATTTTTTTTTTTTTTTAAATAAAATTTTTCTTAATGGCTTTTCTTAATCATTTATTTTTTGTTGTCATCATCTGTGTTTTTGGAGTGATTTTGATTATTTTGGTCTGTTTTTTTTGTTTAATTTTTTTTTTTGTATTTTACTGTCATCTTTGCACACACACACACACACACACACACACACACAGACACACAGACACACAGACACACAGACACACACACAGACACACAGACACACAGACACACAGACACACAGACACACACACACACACACACACACACACACACACACACACACACACACACAGAGAGAGAAAATCCTTCAGTTACCTGTTGCTGTTCATCTGATGACGACTCAACAAATCGTTTTGCATAAGGTCTGCTCATATTCTAGAGGTCACAATACAAAGAAAGTATTTAGTCATGAGCACGCAAATACAGTTTACTCATGCACATACAGTCATAATTTAAATTATCATCTACTATCATCCTATTAAATTATCTTAATTTTTCTTGTACATATTAGTCTTTAAATGACTTGTTCATTTTTAGTTGACTGTTATTATTAATGTTTAAACTGTACAGTGAAAGCACAGTCAACCGAAGTCAAATCCCTTGTGTGTTAAACATACCTGGCCAATAAAGCTGATTTTAATTACAACATATACGAAGTGCACTAAGTTTGATCATCTTACCATTTCTCGATGACGATAAAACGTTGACTTGGAGACGTATTCTTCACAGTGGTCGCAAAACAGAAGCCCCCAGGTTCTTTTCCTCCGTTGATCCATTTCGTTTTCTCGGTGTTTCACAGAAACAGTATTAACAGTCTACGGTGGGTTGCTATGGAGAGCGTCACCTATACATTATCCCAGTAGATAAGCGTGACTTCAACCTGGAAGACCCACAATGCATTGCAGGTCTTTAACGGTCCAAAGTTTAAATGTGATTGGCCGTGTGTTCTACATCGGTGGCAGTGATTGGCTCTTGAGATTACAAGCGCCAAATGTGAAAAAATACAGCCCGCGTATCGTCGGAATTGCATTCGCATTTTAAAAGCATGGATACCATGGAGGGAAATATGGGCCACAAGACAACAAAGAAGTGTTCTAGGCCTAGGACTCGGACTCGTTCCAGATCGAGGTCTCGGTCGAGGTCTGGGTCGTGTTCTCCTCCTAGCTTTTCACGACCGGGGAGGACTCCTCCGTCTGGCGGGGGAGAAACATTGTCTTTCCGGACGCCAAATGGAACACTGAATGGGACTTCGAACGGGACACCAGCACGCCGACACTTGGGGTTGATAACCCGGAATGACATATGGAGGTAAATATATTTAGTGTGATTCCTTGCTTTATTGTCTGAAATGTGTTTTCGTCATGATGAGTATGTGTGTGTGGACGCTGTATCATTCTGCTATATTGTGTACCTACATGGCCGGTGTTGTAGTTTAAGTGCCGACCATTTTGACTGGCGACGAACTCTCGCTAGCGTGGCTTGTTGCTACAGCAACACGTTGTGCGTTTCCAAACAAACGTGTGTATGTGTGTTAGTAAAAAAAAACAAAACATATAACATGTTTATGCTATACAAACTACAACACATGGCTTTGGAAAACGTGTATAAAATGTAATTTTAGTGATTTTTTAGCATTACGTTAAGTAATAAAATAGTAATAACTTTCAGTTTTTAAGAGGAATTAACTTTTATTCTGAATGAAAGGGGAAATAAAGGTCCCATGTAAACGTGGGCCAAAGTCCTTTCTGTCTCCATAGGGAAACACTGGAGGCAAATATGACTCTCAGTCCCATTGGTGTGTGAATGTGAGTGTGAATGAGCTGATATGTAAAGCGCCTACGGACTACTTCAGTGTAGGGATAATGAACTATATAAACCAAGTCCATTTACCATTTATCATCACATTATTGGTTTAGCAATGTAAAAAAAAAAAAAACTTTATCCACCAATGCCAACATACCAATAGGGTGTATTTTTATTATGGAATTATGTAAAACCAACAGTAAGCTTCACACTTAAAATGAACAGTTGTCCATTTTTTGTCGACATTATGAAGCAATGTATCATTCTGTCTTGTGACATGTTTGAACATCTGTGTTTGCCCCAGCCTACATCACAGTGGAATGTTCACTTTTTTTTCCCCCTCACATTTTTAGCGCAATCGTACAACTGCAGAAGAGTGTCGACAACATAAATAATAAGTTTGATGACGTGATGGAGAGGCTGGAAAGAATGGAGGCTAATCCTACCTCCTCCACCACCACAACAAAAATCCCACCAGAGTTGACGGTATGTAGTTTTCTATCATCAATTATACTTATACTTCCATTTATTTCACCAATGGAGACTGGCCTATAATTTGCTCATTTTCACTGTATTTATATCCCGACAGGCATTGGTCCGTCATACATATCGAAGCCTCACAGACCTGCAATGGCAGTTCCAGCCAGAGAACAAGTATGTTTTGTGTTTTTGTCTCTTTTCCTCAGAAATTCCCACTGTTGGTGAAAATTAGCTGAAATAATTAATACCCCCCCCCCCCCTCCCCAACAGATTCCGTTCTAATCAAAATGAAAAGGTTACCCAGGCTGTGATAGGGGCCATTAAAGATGCTGAGCCACACTGGGGCATAAGCCAAGTTAGAAGTAAGTCTGATCTAGTTAATCTGGGGACCTAATTGGCACTTGTCTGCTAATGTTCGAGTGATCACTATCCTTTTGAGATGCCTTAAAATAATACATTTAGAGTTCATGACATAGTATTTGTGTTGTAATTTTCATTCACTAGGAGCCTGCAACAGAGTTTTTGAGTCCTACAAGGCCAGCAACAAGCAGGACCTGAAGGGGACAAAGGAGGATATAAAGAGGAGGAAGACTCTTACGAGCAGGAGAGATGGAGTGAGTTATTGCTAGGGCTGTAGTCAACCAAGGAAATGGTTGGTCGACCAAGGCACATGTAGTGATTAGTCAACTTATATTTACTTTTTAATTGTATCTTACTCATTATTTTAAATTACAATTTTTTTTTGACATACATTTTTGTTTAATTATAGATTTCTGTTTTATTAGTATGTATTTTGTTTCCTCACAGTAAAACTTATATCTTCCTTTTAATTGTATCTTATTTTATTTTTGACATACATTTTTGTTTATTTAGGTTTTTTTTATTTTTATTGATAAGTATTTATTTTGTTTCCTCACAGGAGTTAAAAACTAATATTTTCTGGGTGAAAAAAATATTTCTTAATTTCGGCTCATGTGTGTTTTACTTTCATAAATTAAATTAAATTACAATGCGATGTCGATATGTTTGGATACGATGTTTGTCGATAGCACAGAGTCTGCCACGATACGATTCGATTTGATTCACAAGCCTGCGATCGATATGTGAAATCATATGCCCATCTCACACAATCATTTACATGTATATCAACTCCCAAAAAACAACTGAAATATGATTTGACCATTTTATTCTATGTATGTACCGGCGTCCGCCGGTACATACATAGACTGTAGAAAATACATATATAGGTGAAATGCTCACCTTCGTGGGCGTGTCTGTTTACATGTCAATCACAGCAGAGAGCTTCTTGGAGGCACGGCATTTTCAGCTCAGTGCTGCGTTAAATTCGTCATCAAAGTAGGAACGCATCATCAAATTGGAGCGAGGTGTTTGGGCTCGCCCTGCAGTAAGAAAAGAGCAAATCACCCTCTAACTAACGATTGAGGGAATCCATGAAAAAATGTTTAGTGTTAGACTTTGAATTGTGTGTAAAAAGTATCTAGTAGTTTTATTTAAATTACTACGGTGCAATACGTTTTTAATATTACAAAAATATGGCAGTTGATCACTGTAACAAACTGTAACCAGATGGGGAAAAAGTGTCACTGGCATTATTATTAATTATATTATCATTTTAACATTGACATGTTAATGATAGCACACTGTATAAAAAACTAAGTATAAAAATGAATTTTAAGGGGCATATGAAACAAAAATAACAACATGGTTTTCTTGTTTTGATTTGGTTTTAAAATGGAATAACCAAAGAACGAAGGGTACACGGATAATAATGCTACATACTGTATATGGTTTTGATTTAAAAAAAATCTTCTTTAATATTAAATAAATATCTGAAGTAGACTTCCAGACACTTGTTATTCAGTAGTCCTGTTTATCTACATGAACAGATGCTGTTTGTTGTGGGGAGTTAGTATAAATCAACCCATTTACACGCACGGACCGAATACTGAAAGTATCAGATCTCAGTTTGCGTGTCTGTGCACTCACGTGCGTATTTTCACTCTATGCAGAGTTGTCACTGCCAATCTCCTTTACGAATCTAAGTTAATTAAACCCTACCTTTTGTAGATTTTGACTATTTTGTACTTCTGTGAGAACGGAAGGATATAGAATTAGATGTTCTCTGACTACTCAGGGAGAAAGGGTGACATATACAACATGTTTTGTTGATTGCTTTGAAAGTCTAACCTCTTCCAATCTGTCACACAGCTCTTCAAGAAACGGGTCAAAGTGGGGCAGAGGATCCTTTCTCCAGAGGACTGGGTGTATCTCTGTGGGGCCGATGCCAACTTCATCAGCGACGAGGACAGTGACGAGGACAAAACTAGTTACAAATTTGCCTCACCAAAGTGGCGAGCAGCACGGCTCTCAGGAATAATGAAAACCTGCCAGAAAGCACTGGACAGTAATAGAAAAAAGGCTATCGAGCCAAGATCCAATCGCACACGTAAAGACACTGGACACTTTTCAAAAAGGCCCCCCCCCCACTTCAGATCAAAAATCTATCTATCTGCATGTGAGTGAGGAGGAAGAAGACTGAGATGGAGATGTTTAACACTTTTATTGTTTCTGTGTGGTGTGGTGTGTGTGTGTTTTTTCTTCTTTTCTTTTCTTACTTTGTTCTAGAGACCTATTTAAACTGTTCCTAACTCTTTCTAATTTATTTTTTTGATAGAATAAAAAGTTATGTGCACTAAGTGATTTTTGTTTTTAATATTTACCTTGATAGTCTCTATCTTCAAAGTAGATCAGCCATTTATGATGAGACAATTGGTGTAGAGAGAAAAAGGATCAAGTGAACCAAGTATAGTTAGGGACACTGCACTTAACTGTCCTGGGTATGGTGAGTCACCCTATGGGCCATGAATTGTATACTGAATTATGCAGACTGCTGAAATAATTTGTGGACTTCAGATATGACCGGGGAGAGTATCGGTGCAGATATGACCGGGTCATATCTGCACCGATACTCTCCCCGGTCATATCTGAAGTCCGATATACAATTCATGGCCCATAGGGTGACTCACCATACCCAGGACAGTTAAATGCAGTGTCCCTAACTCTATACTAGCTCCACTTAAACCTTTTCCTCTCTGTACCAATTGTCTCATCAAAAATGGCTGATCTACTTTGAAGATAGAGACTATCAAGGTAAATATTAAAAACAAAAATCACTTAGTGCACATAACTTTTTATTCTATCAAAAAAATAAATTAGAAAGAGTTAGGAACAGTTTAAATAGGTCTCTAGAACAAAGTAAGAAAAGAAAAGAAGAAAAAACACACACACACCACACCACACAGAAACAATAAAAGTGTTAAACATCTCCATCTCAGTCTTCTTCCACCTCACTCACATGCAGATAGATAGATGTTTTATCTGAATTAGGGCGGAGCCTTTTTGAAAAGTGTCCAGAGTCTGTGCATAAGTGAGTGGATCTTGGCTCAACACTTTTTTTTCTGTTATTGCCCAGTGCTTTTTCCATCATCTCTGACAGCTGTGTTGCTTTGGTAGAGGCAGATTTATAAATAGTTTTTTCTTCTGGAGAGAGGATCCTCTGTCCCACTTTGACCCATTCCTTGAAAAGCTGTGTGACAAATGTGAAGAGAGGTCAGTATCCTGAGCATTTTTATTTCAGCTGTCCTAACATGAACACAAGACCCACTTTAAATATTTAATCCCATACATTTCTTGGCTAACACAATGTAACAAAACAATTATGGGTCCTTAAATTATGACAATAAATGATAACAGAAACAAATCCATTGCTGTTATTAATTGTTCCAATTGGTTTATTGATGCATTAACCTCAGCTCAACAGCTTGTCGCAGGCAATTAAAATGTCTTAAAGAGTCACTTTAGAAATAGCCTGTATACACTTTGTTTACAGGTGATTGATAAATACCATGATCAATAAATGCAGCAGCACGTCAATAACACTGGATCTCCTGGTGGTAAGAGTCTTCCTACTGTTTACATCCTCCTTGGTCCCATTCAGGTCCTGCTCCTCACTGGCCTCGTAGGATTCTAAAGCCATGTTGCAGCTCCTAGTGAATGAAAATGACAACACAAATACTATGTCATGAATTCATACTAAATGTATTATTTTAATGCATCTGAAAAGGATATTGATCACTCAAATACATTAAATTAGGTCCCCAGATGAATGTGATCAGACTTACTTCTAACTTGGCTTGTGCCCCAGTGTGGCTCAGCATCTTAAATGGCCCCCATCACAGCAATGGTCACTTTTTCATTGTGATCAGAACAGAATCTGTGGTGGTGGTGGTGGAGGTAGAAGATACTCATCATTCAGCAAAACATGTTACAACTAACTGTGTTTTGTAATTTTCACAAACAGTGGCAATTCAGAGGGAAAAAGACCAAAAACATACTTGTCCTCTGGCTAGACCTTCCATTGCAGCTCTGTGAGGCTTCTATATGTATGACGGACCAAGCCCTGTATGGATAGAAATACAGTGGTGATCAAATGTGTGCAATGTAGAGGAGAGACATAAATACATGCTTGGACATACAATCTAGCCATAGTACATGGATTCTTGGACATGCAATACACCAGTGGTTCTCAACCTGTGGGTTGGGACCCTTCCACTCTATTATTGCTAACAAGTATTGGTTGAAACTGAAGTCACATGTTCAAAACTCTAAACACAGCCTGCATATCCATCAGTCATCTCAGCTCAACAGTTACTCTCATCTCCAAAAGTGTTTCTCACCAACAAAACACTTCATACACGTCTCAAATGAAGCTCATTCAACCACAACACTAACAAATAATCTCATTTACTCACTCTGAGCACACTGAACTACTAAATACTAACAACAAAGAGCATTACATTGTCAGGTACATCAGTA